>NC_056727.1:620090954-620322816 GCF_019279795.1 Protopterus annectens | reverse complement strand
AAGCCAAACAGGTTTATACTAGGCTATCCTTTTACAGACTTTTACAATCCTAGTTGACAACCAGAGGGCAGAATTAAATCCTTTATCTGTAAGGTTGAGATCTTAACCATTATGCCAACCCTCCCCACTAACTAATTACCTGGACCTGGACTAGAACTCTTAGCTTTCTAATCTTCCATCACCAAAAGTGCGTGTGCTTCTTGTTAAGTCACTTACACTGCAAAGGAATTTTTACTTTTTTGCCAGAATATGAGCTTTCTTTTGTAGAATTTAAGTTGTTTTGTTGCTTCATATAATATTGAGATAATAAAGATACAAAGTAAGTTTTTTATGTAACTATTGGAAACTTTATGACAAAAAAATGTTTTCTATTAGGACATTTGTTATTTTGCATGTTTTACTGCCAACATAGGGACTGTCTTGTGTAAAGAGGAAAAGGCTGTAACCCACTGTCTCTATTCTAACAATTCCATATCAGTTTAACAAACAATACCCTTTTATTAACAGGCATTCCAACTCCTTGAGATTTTGTCAGTCTTGAGCTATGTTCCCCTTGGAGTTCTTCAAGCCTACTGGCCTAGCCTTTTCTTCTGAGCTACCAAGTTCTGATGCTCTTTCTTCTCTGCACAGTGGGGAATTACTACCCAGGGTTTTTAGGCCTCAATTTGTTTTTTAGGCCTCAACTTGTTTTACTGTAGGGTCTAATTCTGTGTGATACTTTGTCTCTCTCTTCCTGTCAGGTGAGCACTCTAATGTTCAGCTCTCATTCTACACTGGGAAATGTGTCTTTTAAAGAGGAACGACCCTTCGTTCCCCTCCACTCTTGAAATTTAGGAGTTCCCAATATTCCTAGTGCATCTAGGGGTTGCTGTTTCATATAACCTTCTCTAGTTCAAGTCATGGGGGCATGAGCTCCTAATTTTGACTGAAGACTTCCACTTTGGCTGTCACTTGTCTTTAATGGTAGTGGAGCTTCCTCCTGTTGTCCACATCTGCCATGATGACTGTACATAGGGCTAGAATTACCATCGAGAGTGCCATATCTACTGCTGACACATCTGTATTTGCCACCTGGACTCCTGTTTTGACTGTAGCCTGATTGCTGAGTCGTGGAAGCTATGATTAGCAAAATTTATTTTTCTGCTTCTCCCAGTCTTTAATATCATTTCTGTAATCACAACTTCTGTTACCACCACAACAGTGTCTGTTACATCCTTAGTTTGTATACCACTGTAATTCTGCTGTCATTTAAGCTGACTTCAGACCTACCATTTCTTATTTTTGTGGTTCATCAGTTAGTCCTTCTTTCTCCTCTTTATAAACATTATTTTCTTGAGAATAAGATGCCAGCATCAGTTATTGATTCTTCAGTAGTACTTCTTCATGTATAGACACATTTCTTTCATTCCCTTCTTCAGCCTTCTATTGTTCTTCATGATCACCTACAATGAAGTTTTGGACATTAGCGGTGCTTAAGTATTAAGGATGTGGAACACTTGGGGGGGGGGGGTGTTCCAGCTCATAGTGTATCTCCATGCCTGCAGACACAGGAGTTGATGTCTTTGAAGAGCTTCCAGAAAGAAAATCCCAGCAACTGCTCACTGCAGAGACCCCTCATGAAGTTCAGGTGTATTTACTGCTCACATGCTTGTTTATTTTTTCAGTTTACTAAACCCTTAAAACAGAGTGCATGCACTAACACACACACACACACACACACACACATATATATATATATATATATATATATATATATATATATATATACACACACACACACATGTGTGAACAATCGAATACAAACCTACTATTAAAAAACTGTCAAGAATTACATAGAATAATGAGTTATAAAATACCAACTTCCTAGAAATACCAGGAAGTAACTATACACAAATATAACAATATTTTGCAATAAATGAAATGTATAAGAAAAAAAAACATTAGTATCAAGCCACTGTGGTGGCATAGAAGTATAAAGCCCTGACTACAGCCCAGCTGACCCATGTTCAGTTAGGGGCTCAATTGACCAGCAAAGCAGCAGGGAGAGATGAGCTTGCCCATTCTGCAGGTGGAGAGTAGGGTTCCCTCAGATGTAACCAACAAATGTGGGACTGGGAAAAGGGAAAGTGGATAGGGCCTATAAAATAAAATAAAAATAAATAAATATAAATTACCAGATGGATGCACAGACAACCATGTCATCAGAATGACCTTAAGATAGACAACCAGCCCCAGCAATACCTGCATAATTTGGGAGAAGGGTAGGAGGATGGCTGATGAACCTGGCATGGCCATGGGGCACAAGTGGTCATGCCCTTAAATATGAGGACTGAGGGGACAAAAAAAAACAGTAACATCAGTAGGTCTCGGGAATTAGAAGTCATATACAAAAATGGACTGGAAGGTGGACTGTAATTACTCAAGTGAGTCAAGACAGTCTGAAGTATTATATATATAATGTATAAAATACAGACTAGAGGAAAGAGTGCATGAATGCAAGTGTTTAAATAGCTACATACATATTAGTGACAAAGCCACTTGAGTATAATAGAGCAAAGAGGACCAAACCAGTAGGCTGCATTCATTTAGGTGGAATCCAAGCCCCAAAGAAAAATCACCCAAAGGGAGGTGGGGTTTGAGTGCTGCAACTCTCTCTCTGACAATCTTGTCTGCTAAACCACATAGGGCTTCTGCATGGATATGTAGGGAGTCTACACCCCCTGATCTTAATCCAAACTTTAAGCTTCTCTACAGAGTGACAAAAGTGTCTTCCATTCAGAAGCTATATAAGCAGTCACTACTGCTGACAACTATAGCAACCTTGAGTGTTATACTTTCTCCTCTGTCCCAGAATTTACTGCAGGGGATAGTGAACTAAGACCTGTTTGAGTCCATGCCACCACATGAAGCCACAGATTAAGACCTGAGGGGCAGTCCCAAAACTTAAAGGATTATATGAGGGGGAGTGAAAGTGCCACAGTCAGCACGCCAAGGGGTATATTCTTATACTCCATCTGCCCTAACCAATGTGTCCTAATATCCTTTTTGCACAAGAACAGTTTTCTTAAAAACATAAGAAAGTTGTCTAAGTTTCCTGTGTTTACAATACAGTTAAGAAACTGAGAAAGTTCTGAGATTCCAATACCATGAAGCCAGTAGCCCACAGATTTTTGACATTGATTGTATATTGTAAGATGTTTATCTGATAAAGAGCCTGTAATTTCCCTGATGGTGGTGGTAATAGGGATAAAATTAGAACTGGGGGTCTGCACTGCAGAGGGTGAGGATCCAAGGACAGGTTCTGTTCAAAGGGGGGAGTCATAAATCATATACCACAGCTGCAGAAATTCCCAAAGAGAAGTATGTGGTGTGAAGCACGTCAAAACTATGAAGAACTGTGTTACTCCTCTCCTTAACAGTAAGATCCAAAAGCCATTTTATGCCAAATGAATCCCATTTTGGGTTCACCAAAGGAGAGTCATCAGCCCTAGTCTGAGTTCCACACTAGGGAATAGTTGACATTCAAATATTAGGCCATTCCAACATTTTTGTCAGGACCTAGATGCCAAGTACTTGCGGTAAATAGAAGGCCACGCTTTTGAGGCCTGGGGGTAAAGATTTAGAATATTAACTGAGTCCCCAAGATGAAACAGAATGCGGTATATTCCCTTCCACCTCAGCCCCAGACAAGCTAACTTTCACGTCATAATGCTGAAAGATGTGCAAGTTGGAAGGCCCCAGTGTAATTCCCCCAACCATGTATGTATTTATATATATATTTTTCAGACTAGAATCTAGTGGTTGAATGAAGAAGTCCAGAGATCACAGATTAGATAGGGAACAAATGATGGAAACATGACTGTCCACCCATTGTCTATTTATTGTTGAGAAATGAGTGACATTTAAGGAAAAGACCCCATTGAAAAACTACCATGAAAATTGAGCAGCTTACATCCCCCGAGTGTGTTGTCATTCCTGTATGTAATCATCTCTAAGAGTCACTTTCAAGGGTCCATTTTTGGAGCAGCCTACCTGCATAATTATTATTTTCTGCCTAGAGTCATCTGTGAGGATAATGTTGACTAGTTTATCCACCTCCCTAACTTTTATTCTAGAAGAAGAAGACAGCTGAGAGACTTGCATCTGGTTATGTGTAGACAGCTGAGTTGCTACATTTTTATGGGAAAGAACTTCTGGAAGTACAAATGAATGTATCTCGGTTTCTCTTGTCAGAGTAGGAGATGGCATGACACCGTCTAAACAACACTTTTTGACATGGTAGATTTATACAATTCTTTGCCATTCGAAGTGTGACAATAATTAATTCAATGCATTCCTTTCACTCAGGAGAGGATGGTTGTCTCCTTGGCTGTTTTGTGAAATGTTGACAGTCACTGCTACTTGCGAGACCCTAATCTAATCCACTAAGCAGACTACCACAAGAAACAATGCTACATTATTGTATCAGTATTAGCGTTTCACCACAGGAGTCTGATTAGGAATTTCATGTGGCTGGTGAGGTTGAATAGCTCTCCGCCTTCTCATGTTTCAGATGCGCTATAGTGCCTGTATTAGAATTTTTTTGTACTGAGCTGCACCTTTTAAATAGGTATTGTGGCTTCCAATCATGATTAAAGAAGACAGACTGATTACCGTAAAACTTTTCCCTAGGTTTGTATTGTCAAGATTTTGTCTAAATGTGTTCCCTGTGAAAGAGACTTTGACTCAATGGGACTAACCCTGTTCATGAAACTAAACTAGTATATAAGAAATAAATCTTACCTGCTGTTTGAGTAACTGTTATGGTAAGATGTTCATCATAAGGGTCACCAGTGCAGTTGGAAGGAGGACTTTGGAAGCATGCACACGTGCATTATATTTATATATATAATATATGTGCGTATTAAATAGATATTAGCATAGTTGTAGGGAAAAGGAAGAAAAGAGTAGCACCCTGCAAGAGTGAAAGCAAGTAGGCATTCTGCTGCAGTTTTGTAGTACAGCAAGGTAATGCAAAAGCATTCTGAGACCTGTCAGTTGAGGGATTTGAGATCTAAAAGACTGCATTCGAAGGCATACCTGACAAATTAATGCAGATTTTACTCCTCCCACAGTTATCACAATTCTACAGATTCCACAACCATGGTCACCTTGTGTAATAAGTTCTCTTAGCCCTCTCAGAACTTCAGAACACCTTATCCATGATAATATACCATGCTACTTGATTATCAGTGCTAAACATGGCCTGTCTGAACTCCCTGCTTAACCTCTTTAGTGTAAGTCTTTCCCCTGGTTATATTCCTGAAGCCTGAAAAACAGCCACTGTAATGCCATTACAAAAGCGTGGCCCAGCCACAGATCCTGGTATAGACCCATTAGTCTGACTAGCCTCATGTATAAAGCTGTGTAACATATTATCTTAGACCTCCTTAGTCTGGACATTGAAAGCATCTTAACCCTGTACTCTTATCAATTTGTCTTTGTCATAGGAAAGTCCTTCTAAACCTCATTAATTTCTCTGAAAAAGTAATTGAGGCGGTAAATAGCAGTCATGAGGTGCATACAGCATATCTGGATTTGGCCAAGGTGTTTGACACTATTGCAGATGAAGGCATTATTGACAGACTTGTAAATCTTTATGTTGTGAGGTAGGTAGCAAACAGGATGTCTGATAGAACCCTTGTGACTGGAATTGCAAGTGCCATTTCTGAAAGGCAAAGTTACCAGTGGTGTACCTCAAGTCCTAGTGTTATGACCTCTGTTATTTGCCATCTATTTTCTCAGACCTTTGTGCCAGCACTCCTGCCTTGTAGTTATCTACATTTGCAGACAACTGTAAAATGGGTCGTGTTATTTGATCTTCCACTGACTCACAGTTGCTGCAACATGGGTTAGACCATATTAATAACTGGTGCTAGGACAATGGTCTCAAATTAAATGTGAAAAAAATATGGCATAATTCATTTTAGTAAAAAAAAAAAATATGTTCACATGCCATATAGGTGACATAACCCTCAAATCAGATACTATTGTAAGGGATCTAAGCACACTTGTTTATAATTCCTCTTCATTTGACCATCATGTCTCCACAGTAATTCAGAAAGCCTTATATCTCATTCATTTAATTTACAAAGGCATCTACACTAGATCTAAAGAAGTCTTAATTCTTCTTTATTTATACCGCATCAGACCTATTATTGAATGTAATACAGCCTGTAGCAAATATTTGTCTAAAGACATCACTCAACATAACCAACAGAATTAAGCCTGCTCCTCAAGGAAACGCAAACCTGGCTGGTGGACATCCTCTATCAACAGGCTTTACAACAAAAGGAAGAAACTGTTGTCCAAGAGTAAAAAGGAACAAATTCCAAATTGGGAAAACTTCCTCCTCCACCTCAACAAGCAAATTAGATCACTAGAGAAAATCTCCAAAGCCAGTTATGAGTCAAAACTAGCCTCTGAAACAAAGAGAAACCACAAGTCCTTCTTCAGTTACGTTAGGAACCTCCATGGCAAAGTCCAAGTTTGTTCCGAATTAATACTTAATGGTACCACTTACACTGATCCTGTTGACTTAGCCAACCTGCCAGCTGACAGCTTCAGTGCAAACTTCACTCCCCTATCGCCCCACAAAGGCCCAAACGACATCCCCGATACTTGTCCCACACCTCACATCTCCGTAGATCAAGTATTAAAGGCCCTATTCAAGGCAAAGAACATAACTTCCATGGGACCTGATAGTATCCCAGGCTGTATTATGCACCATCTCCAGCAAGAACTAGCTTCAATATTGAGCACCCTGTTTAACTACAGCCTATTTATAGGCTTCATTCTTGCAGAGTGGAGAACCGCCATTGTCATGCCCTTGCACAAAGGTGGTGCCACTACTGGCCCAGGAAACTATTGCCCCATTAGCTTGACAAGCCCGATCTGTAAAGCCATTGAGCATATTATTATGAATCTCATAAACAAGGACATAGGCAATCGCCAAGCACTTGATCCCACCCAGTTAAGATTAGTCAGGGGCAGATCTTGCCTATTGAACCTAGTTGACTTCTTTGAGACTGTCACCAAGGTCCTGGATGAGGGAAAGTCAGTACATACAGCTTACCTTGACCTGGCCAAGGCCTTTGACACAATCCCCCACTCAGGCATTATCGAAAAGCTAACATAACTTGGTGTTAATCCCTATCCTGTCGGATGGGTGGCCAACTGGCTGACAGATAGGACCCACAAGGTCAAACTAGATGGCACCACCTCTGACAGCAGACCTGGCACTAGTGGTGTTCCCCAGGGATCTGTCCTGGGATCCCTACTGTTTTGGCATCTACTTCTCAGAGGTCCAGGTAAAGACAAAGGGCCTGTGGCTGACCAAGTTTGTGAATGACTGTAAGTTGGGTGCTGTCATTGACTCCCCAAATGATGTTAACGTACTGCAAGAGGGTCTCACAGCTACAAATAACTGGTGCCAAAGTCATGGCCTTAAGTTAAATGCAAAAAAATGTATTATCATACCATTCGGCAAAAACACGGCCCCTGCTGATTACCACATCAATGGCAACCCCTAAGCACTCAACCTGTAGTGAGAGACCTGGGTACTCAGGTTGACAACACTCTCACATTCGACCATCACATGGCGGTAGTGGTCAGAAAAGTGTTTTACTTGGTTCATCTCATAAGTAAAGGGATTGCATCCAGAAAAAAAGGAGGTTAGTACCTCTCTATACTCCTCCCTCATTAGACCTGTAATTGAGTATAACACCCCGTTTGATATGTACCTGTCCAAACACCTGCACCAACTGGAAAGGCCACAGAAATACCTTACAAAGAGAATCCATGGCCTCCAACACATATCCTATGTGGACAGGTTGAAATTGCTATCTCTGTACTTGGTATCATACAGATTGCTCAGAGGTGACCTGTGTCTCACCTACAAGACAATATCAGACCCTGCCGCACTAGAGATGCTCCATATCCATATGTCTAACTACTCATGCATTACCCACTCGAGAGGCCTAAGTCTAGTATGAGATATCAACAAAACCTGCTGGAGAGACAGGTTTGTCTACCAGAGGCTACCCCATCTCTGGAATAGACTTCCCATACATATCAGAGTACCTCGCTGACCCTCTTCAAGCGAAACCTTGATGAGTGGATGGGAAATCACAAATTTGTCCCAGGGGTTCCACCTATGTCCCTTATTGACAGGGACAACATGTGCTGACTGAGGTTTCATTTTTGGGGATAATCTCTTGGCTTGGCTTGTAAGGGCCCTAGGGCCGTTAGCCTAGTAACCTCCTATGATCCTATAATTAAAAACGTCAATGTCCTCAAAAATCTTAGTTATCAGGACAGAATAGAAACGTTCTCTCTCTATTCAGTCTGTTGTAGGCTTCTATGTGGAGAACTGTATTTTGCCTTTCAAGTAATAAAAAACCCAACCCTCACTGACCATCTGTTCTTTCACAGAACAAGTGGTACCTAAATATCCAGTTAAAGAAACTAAACCTTCATCAGTAGATAAATAAGACATGCAGTGATTTGTATCCTAATGTATCCTTTACCTCTGGAACAAACCTCCACTACATGTCAAGCAGAGTAACACCCCTGCCACCTTCAATGTAAACGTAGATACTCAGATGGACAGCCTGAAATTCTTGAAATGATCGAATAGAGGTTTTTGGCTAGGCTTGTAATGGTCTGCAGACTGATTTCTCACTATGTGCCTATTTCTAATACTAGAACTTCCTTAAAAGCTTGGGGTAGAGGATAAGACCATGCAAGCAATGAAACAGATGATGTCATGTAGTCCTATCTTGCCTACATTCTTCACCTGTGGGTTCAGAGCCGAATATCGGCTCCGACTCTGCCTATTTACTAGCTCAAAAGTCTTTGATTGGCTGGGCTAAGATGGTATCCCACAATACACTGCTCCACATCCCCAGATCTCGTTTGCCGCTTGTAGAGCTCGGACGTGGTCTCGACTTGGCCGTGGCTAAGTATTACTAAAACCTTTTTTCCTGTGAAAATATTTACTAATTGTTATTACCCAAATAGAGCTTCTTGTTAGCTGTTGTTGCTGCGTTAGTGTCTTGTGAGTTGTGAGTGTTTTTTCTGTGTTGTGGTATCCCTAACTTCCCTCGGGCTAGGCCCGTTTCAGTTAGAGAACCTAGTCCTCCGTTGTGGTGATTGTCTGACTGTCGTTTGGTGTGTTGTCGTTTTGTTAAGAGGAGAACCATTTTAGTTAGAGGTTCTCGCCGTGCCTGCTTTGTTTGTTGTGCTTGTGTGGACTTGCAGTTTGTGTGAGTGGTTTCCCGCCCTTTGTCAGTAGCGGCTGCTACGGTTGTGGTGTTAGAATGTCTAAGGAGCAGAAAGAGCATAAGCCCTCAGGCTTTAAAAAGTGTACGCAGTGTTCTTATAAGATGTCCATCACAGATGGACACTCGGTCTGTGTTTACTGTCTTGGAGCCATCCACCTTCAGGAGTCGTGCTGTTTCTGCCACGTCTTTAGTCCTCGGGTGCTCCAAGAGAGGAAAAACAAATTAATCCTAAAGGGACTGCTAAAACCATCTTTTGAGGAGGATTTAGGTTGGCTCCCAGTCGAAGTCTAAATCCTCAAAATCCAAGAAATGGTCTCCGGCTCCATCTGTTGCTTCGGAGCCACCTTCCAAAATCACGATTATTGAGTCTGCTTCCTTGACTCCACCATCATCGGGGCCGCAGGAGGTAGCTGTGTCTAGTGAGTCTGCTTCCGCTCTGATTGTGCTGGAACCAATTCTGAGCCGGTTGCCAAGTGTGAGGCAGTGTTCCCCAGATAGGAGGTTTAGTCGCCGGTGTTGGCCAAACTTTTCTCGGCTCATACCCAGTCTGCTCCGGAGCCAGCTCCTAAGGTTATTTCTGCTATTCCTCCTCTGAGCGCATCCTTGCCGTCGGAGCCGGTAAGCTCCGCTCCGAGAGACGTTCCTGCATCGGCTCCGATCCCCCAGCGGGGTTTATCAGTGCCCGCGTCAGCTCCGTCCACAGGGTTCGAGACTCGGGTCTCCTCGGTCGGGCCCGAGGGGGATGCTTCGGAACACCCTTCGGTTCTGAGCCTCCCTCTCGGCGCCTCGGCTGTGGGGACACCAGTCCCGGTCATGGCCTTGGAGGGAGGTCGGTCCTCCGATTCGTGAGGTGCCGCCTTCGAGGCTATGCGGAGCACGCTGGCTAGGTCAGCTACTTCTCTCTGGTCAGTTCTACCTTCCCTCACAACAGCTTCTGACGCCCACCTATCTTTGGATAGCAGAGCGCCAGGGCCTAAGGATTCCCCCACGAGCGGTCCTCTTTTTTTGAGGGGCCCTCAGAGCCTATGCCTGAGGAACCCCCCCAGAAAGAAAATGTGCAAGAGGAAGCACATAGACTCCCAGGACGAGTCCCTCACGTCTGATACTGACCTCGAGAAATCGGAGGGGTCCCCCAAGTCTTCCCCTGAGGACGTTTTGTTCTCCGATATCCTGGAGATCCTGAAACAAAGAGGAGACTGGCCCTCCAAAACCCCCTCCGAGGAGGAGTCAGTATTCCTTAAGGCTTTTGGCGCTCAGCCGTCCACCTCCTGGGTGTCTCCACCCTTCGAGCTCCTTGACCTTATTTGTCGAAGGGTGTGGGAGAGTCCTGACTCGGTGGAGCCTGTTCCTCGATGCCCCAATAAATTTTTGTCTGCTCCCCAAGGAAAATAATTTTTAACAAAGGGAGTCCCGGTAGATGCTATGGTGGTGGTGGCAGCCACCCAGAAGGAAGTTGCTGAGTCTTCCTCTTTGGTGCATCCTCCTAACAAGGAGTCTAGGACTATAGACCGGTACAGGAAGTGTACCCTGTCTTCAGCTACCTTTACCTTGCGGTCGCTGAATTTTGTCTCATTTCACGCGGCTCCAGAGAGATCTCCTGAAGGAGTTAGGAGATAATCTAGCAGGTAACGTACCTGAGGCGGTGGCCCAGACTGTCAACGCTCAGCTTTCTACCCTCAACTCCATCACTAACTCATCCATGCGACTTATTTCGTACGCAGGGAGCAAGTAGGGCGGCTAGCTCAGGGGTGGCCCTCAGGAGGCAAGCCAGGTTACGCCTGTGTCACTTTGCGGAGGCCTTTAAGTCTTCCTTCACTGATGCCCCCTTTGATGGTTCCTCCTTGTTCGAGACCAAAGTGAAAGACACCCTCACCAGGTGCGAGCAAGAGGGAAAGGCCTTGTCTGACATAGGGTCCGTTTTTCCCTCCCGTCGAGACCTTATCCCAAGGCTCAGCAAGGGGGAAAGATGTGGTTCAAGAAATCACAAAGGCCTTTTCCTGCCGCACAAGGTGAGACCCCCTCCCGAGGCAGGGGAGGGGGGTCGTATTCAGGGAGATGTCACCCCAGAGGCAGAGGGGGCCCCCGCAATTCTGGGGACTGTGATTCCTTTCGTGGTTCCCCATACTCTCATTCCTGAGGGTGTGCCCAACTGTGCTTCTCCGGAGCCAGTCGGTGGTCGAATTTCCCAGTATCTGGGAAGCCTGGGTCAACATCACCCAGGACCGATGGGTATTAGGGATAATCTCCGGAGGTTACACCATCCCATTCTACTCCGCACCCCCTCCCATCAAATGGATCCCAGGCGTTCCACCCAGTCAAAGGGATCAAGCAGCATTAGAGGTTTCTCAGCTGCTGGAAAAAGGAGTCATCCAACCAGTCCCCCCAGACCAGATCGGATTATGGATTTAAGATTATTTTTGGTGCCGAAAAGAACGGGGGACCTGAGACCCATTTTGGATCTCAGCCAACTCAATCGTTACGTACGCAAGTCCAAATTCTGGATGGTCACGCTGCAATCGATTCTCCCATTGTTGGGAAAAGAAGTATGGATGTGCTCCATCGACCTGAAGGATGCTTACTATCACATCAGAATGGACGGAGCATCCAGATGTCATCTACGCTTCCGGCTGGGAGTCAGGCATTTCCAGTTTAGAGCCCTGCCCTTTGGTCTCACCACAGCCCCCAGGTTGTTTACCAAGTGCATGGCAGTGGTGACGGCTCACTTGAGATGTCAAGGATTCCAGGTGTTTCCGTACCTGGACGACTGGCTCCTCTCCGCCCCCCACCAAACATCTACTTTGCCAAAACAGAGATACTACTATCAATCTATGTCACCAGTTAGGCATTACAGTAAACTGGAAAAAATCTGCCTTGCTACCCTCACAGCGTGTCTCATTTATAGGAGCAGAGTCGGACACTATTCGATTGAGGGCATTCCTACCACTACTAGAGGATCATGGGGGTACAACAACAAGTTCGTATGATGATGCCTCTGATCTGCGTGAAGGCAAGGCTAGTTCTTCAATTACTGGAGACAATGGCGTCTACTATCATGATGGTCCCGTTAGCGAGGTTACATATGAGAATCCTGCAATGGCTCCTATTCGCCCAATGGTCCTTTCAAAGACTACCACTATCCCATCCTATCTTAATCACAGGCAGATGCAAGCAGGACCTCAGTTGGTGGCTATGCACCAACCAACTTAAATGTAGGAAAACCGTTTGTACCACCTGACCCAGTAGCCACAGTGACCTTGGACGCCTCCCAGATAGGGGGGGGGGCATTATCTCAGCAGGATGGTCCAAGGCATGTGGCAGGAGCACGAGATAGACTTGCACATAAATGTCCTAGAGATGAGGGCAGTGCTTTTGCGTTGCAGGCACTTCAGGATGTCCTCCCTCTAGGGACTATTGCAGTACACTCAGACAACATGTCAGTAGTGTGGTATCTCAACAAACAAGGAGGAACCCGATCTTACCCTCTGTGCAGGGGAGGCCATGAGAGTGTGGAATTGGGCAATAGCTTCCCAACGGTCCTTGGTGGCAACGCACATCCCGGGGAAAACCAATGTGATTGCGGACGAGCTAAGCAGGGTGATCCTCATGCCCTATGAGTGGTCCCTGAACCGCCGGGTGGCGGAAAGCATATTCAGCAGATGGGGTCAGCCTTGCTGCGATCTGATTGCCAGTCCCCTCAATGCGAAATGCAGCAGCTACTTCTTGCTGATCCCCCCATCGAGGTTGTGTCCAAGGGACGCTCTTGCGCACAATTGGCCTGCGGGTCTACTTTATGCTTTCCCTCCATTTCCCCTTATATCAAGGGTGATTCAGAAAGAGCTATCCTTGGGAAGCAGGTTGATTCTGATCGTGCCACACTGGCCTCGTCAAGTATGGTTCCCCTTCCTTCAACCTTACATTGTGGATACTCTGTGGATTCTGGACCCTGTCCGGACTTGCTGACACATATGTCGGGACAGTTCCACCCCTCACTGGGGACCCTCCGGCTGACTGGCTGGCTACTCCACTTCCATCCGTAGTCAGATGTCATGATTTTTCTCCAGATGTGGACCATATTCTTTCGTCCTCCCATAAACCGTCCACTAGGAAGATCTACTCTAGTAAGTGGAAAAGGTTCTCGATATGGGCCCAGTCCAAAGGTATTGACCCCTACACGGCCCCCATCGATTTGGTTTTGGAATTTCTATCTGCCTTGTTCTACCAAGGGTCTGCTCAGCCGCCATCAAAGTTCAGCTGGCGGCTATTTCAAATTTTCATGTATCTTACGAACCTAGCTTGATGGCACACAGGCTGTGTAAAGCATTCTAGAAAGACACTCTTCTGCTTCGTTTCCCTGTATCTCAACCTGTTATGCCCTGGGACCTCAGTTTCGTTCTGCATGCTCTTACTCACCCACCCTTCGAACCTGCGGCCTCCTGTGACATAAAATTTCTCTGCCTTTTTGATAGCTATCACCTTAGCTAGACGAGTTTCAGAAATCCAGGCCCTATCCGTCAAGCCCCCATATTTGATATTCCATAAAGATAGAGTCTCTGAGACAAAACCCTTCCTTTCTTCCAAAGGTGGCTTCCTTATCTAATATTAATCAGTCCATCGAACTACCGGTCTTCTTCCCCAATTTTTCCAACAAGGCAGAGTACCAGTTTAATCTGTTGGATGTTCATAGACAACTACGCATTTATCTACATAGGACAAAAGATTGGAGGAAGTCAGACCAGCTCTTCGTTTCATTTTCAGAGAATCGCTTGGGGTCTGCGGTTTCCAAGGTCACCATCTCTAGGTGGATAGCTGGTTGCATCTCCTTTATTTATCAGGCAGGGGGAAAGAGTCTGCCCTTTCCAGTCAGAGCACATTCTACAAGAGCTGTTTCCACTTCCACAGCCTTTCAGGCTAGGCTATCGATGGATGATATATGTGCAGCTGCAACGTGGGCTTCTCCTCGTATGTTTGTCTCCCATTACAAATTGGATGTGGTGTCCAGGGGCAGGTCATCTTTTGGCTCCACAGTGCTCAGGAGTATTTTCCATTGAGCCCCCCAGGAAGTAGGTGCTAGGGACGCTGTCCCACAGGTGAAGAATATAGGCGAGATAGGACTACAAGACATCAGTAAGTTATGTACTCACCATAACGTTAGATGTATGTAGTCCATCTCGCCTCACATTCTTCATTACCCCCTCCACCGTCTCCCAGGCCTGGAGGCTTTGGAAGAACACCATGTCTTTCTTGTATTGCTGAGTCCCTTTGGTTAATTTGTTGGACCTCTTTGTTGAGGATGTGTGTGTGTTTGGGTGAGGCATCCTGTACTTCTATTGGCAGCAAACTAGATCTGGGGATGTGGAGCAGTGTATTGTGGGATACCATCTTAACCCAGCCAATCAAAGACTTTCGAGCTAGTAAATGGGCCGAGTCGGAGCCGATATTCGGCTCTGAACCCACAGGTGAAGAATGTGAGGCGAGATGGACTACATACATCTAACGTTATGGTGAGTACATAATTTACTGTTTCATCCTTCAGATTCTAATTAAAGCAAAAGCGTTCCTACCAAGCCTTGCTGAACTTATAGGTGGCACTCGGAGTATTGTAAACAGAATGAGGCCTTTAAAAAGATCAATTTAAGGGGGGCAGTTTTTTGACATGTAGCAAGGCAAGGAGAAACTAATACTCCCCTTCCCAGGTAAGTGTTTTTCCTTGCTTTGACTATATTACCCACCTCCACCCCACCCATCCCAGTTGTCTAGCCCATAGAGTAGATTTCTTGAAAGCGAGTTGGTTCATCCTGACTACAGCCACGATATAAGAGATGTGACCACATCAGTTTGCCAAATGAAGTTCTGAGCTTCTCTCCCCCTCCCCTTTGAGGAAATGCCTCCTCTACACTAGACTATGTGGCTTTAGCATGTCTTATCCTGCACCATCCTTATCGTCAGCAGCAGTAAAAAGGTTCTCTGAGCAGAGCAGGGACAGTATTCTACTGAAACCTTTCTTAGTTCCCAGGAAAGACAGACCTTGAATACCAATTATGAACCTGTGCAAGGTTTACTTTGACTCACTCCAGCTGTATTTGCTTGTTTTATAATTGCCAGGGTCTTCTCAAGTTGTCTTTCTTCTCAATGTGTTTGTTTAGAGCGAATTACAACTTTAATGGTATTCTGAGATCAACAGATAGCAGAGAAAGAGCATTGTTTCTTCTCATGTTATAAAAATCATCGCTCATTTTCCAAGTTGGAGTGACTTCTTAATGGGAATGTATGTATACGGGGATGGGGTGCAGGTGACTTATTTTTATTATTTGTATGAATTCACCCCTCTGCTTGAATACAAATATTTTGAACTTTGTACCTTCTCAAGGGAATGGATGTCATGCAGAAATGTAAAAGCTATTTTAACTTGGACATTTCAAGGTAAGATAATAAACTAATTATCCAAACTAAAATATTTCTTAATATAAAAAAGTTCAGGATGGTAAGATTGCAATATCCCCTTCCTTTGTTCTTGCAAGATGTCTACCTTCATAACTCTATTTAAAAGGCATACAGGAGGTTACTAAGATCTTGGACAGAGTGTTTCAGTTCATTTTCTTACCCTTTGGTCTGAACAGGACTCCATAGTGGTCTTTGTCTACCTCAGTTTGAGCAGCATTCACATTTACCCATACCCAGGTGACTGCTTATATAGGTAATTTTCTTCAAGGACCTAATGTGGGATGTTGAACTATGCTTCCACATGTCTGAACTAATCTAGGCATCTTTTTCAATTGCTAATATTCCAGTTTTGTTCCATCTCAGAAGAAGACATTTCATAGGTAGGTACTAGGCTATCTAGCCGAAGGCATTTATAAGCCTAGCCAGAATGTGTTGGCTTTCGTCGCCCCCTTATATTAATTCCCTGTGCCTCTGTCCAGCAGAGCCACTGAAGTGATGCCCGAGGTAAACTTTCTGTTTCCCATCCACTCGTCAAGATTTCTTCTGAAGAGTGTTAGCGAAGATCTCTGCCTGATGTAGATTGGGATCTTGTTCCAAAGCATGGAAAGTCTGTGGGACAGGAATCTATCCCTCCAGCATGTCCTATTTATTTTTATGGTGAGATTTAGATCCCTAGAGCGTGTGGCTCGCTGGGATAAGGTTTTCTTTAGGTGGAGCATGTCCATCAATTCTGGGTTGGACATGGCCTTTTGTATGTCAGGCAGAGATCACCTCTGAGTAGGCGGTATGCAACAGAGTACAGCTGTAATTTCTTCAGTCGAGCTGCATAGGGCATCTGTTTCAGGCCAGTGATCCTCTTGGTGAGGTACTTCTGTGGTCTTTCCAGCTGTTGCAAGTGTCTTGTAAGGTACATCCCAAATGGGGCGTTCTATTCTATGATGGGTCTGATGAGTGATGAGTAGAGGGGTACAATTACCTCTTTTGATCTGGATGCGAACCCTTTTGTGATTAGGTGGGCCACATAGAAGGATTTTCTAACCACTTTGGCAATGTGATTATTAAAGTTGAGATTACTATCTACTTGGGTCCCCAGATCCCTTATTACATCTCCCGTATTTAGGGGACTACCACCTATGTTGTAGTTTGTGGGTACTTTGTTTTTTCCAAAGGGGATGACTATGCACTTTTTGGCATTTAGCTTGAGGCCATGATTTTGACACCAGGTATCCATCTCAGTGAGACCCTTTTGGAGGATGTCTGTGTTAGCAGGAGAGTCAATTATAGCCCCTAGTTTGTAGTAGTCTGCGAACTTGGTCAACCATAGTCCTCCTGTGCTTGCCTGTACCTCTAAGAAGTATATGCCGAACAGGAGGGGTCCTAGGACTGAGTCCTGGGGAACTCCACTTGTAACCGATGTAGAGTCGGACCTAGCTCCCGCAACTCTCCGTGAGCCAGTTGGCAACCCATCTTGTGACGTAGGGGTTTATGTTCAGGCTGGTGAGCTTGTCTATAATACCAGAATGGGGAATGGTGTTGAAGGCCTTTGTGAGGTCTAGGTAGGCTGTGTGTACCACCTTTCCCTCATCTATAGCCTTGGTAACTGTCTCAAAGAAGTCCACCACGTTCAGGAGTCATGATCTGCCCTTAACAAAGCCGAACTGAGTAGGGTCCAGTGTTTGGAGGTTCCCAATGTCTCTGTTAATGAGTTCCATGATGATGCGCTCCATAGCCTTGCAGACCAAGCTAGTCAGGCTTATAGGGCGATAGTTCCTGGGGTCTGTTGTGGCTCCACCTTTGTGGAGCGGAAAAAACGCTGCTGTGTGCCACTCTATGGGTACGTAGCCTGTGGAGAGGCTGAGTTTCAACAGTGTGTTTAGGTGAGCGGTTAGTTCGTCTTTGAGCTCATGTTGGACGCAGCCTCGGACACTGTCTGGCCCCATTGATGCTGTGTTTTTGGCTTTGGAGAGGGCTGTTTTAACCTGAGTGTCTGCGATTTCAGGGACTCTACATTCTTCTGGTATGGTTATGGGCCCTCTTGGGGGTGAGGGGGGTGAAGTTTGCGCTGAACCTGTCAGCCAGGATGTTGGCGATATCGGTTGGTTCAGTGTATTTTGTATCAGAAAAAAGCTCCCCTGCACAGAGGAAGTTGCATGGCAATAACATGTAATAAAAAAAAAAATAGCCAGCAACAGGTTGACTGCGAGTAATAATATACTCGCAGTTAACCCGTTGCTGGCTATTTTTTTTTTTCAGTGTATTTTGTGCCATTCTGCACAAACTCCGAGCAGATTTGAGCATTGCCACTTAGATTCTTGACATAGCTAAAGAATGCCTTGTGGTTATCTTTGGAGTCCTTGGCAATTTTTCTTTCAAAGCTCTCCTTGGATGATTTTATGACGGATCGTAGTGTCGTGCTGATACTGATCAGGGATGTCTTCCATTCTTGGGATTTTTACTCTCTTCTGTACTAGTTTTCTCCTCCTATTGTATAGCTTGTTTATGGCAGGAGTCCACCAGACTGGTTTCCTTTTCTTGGAGGAGTAAGTCTTGATTTTGCTTGGGATGACATAATCCATGCATTCTTGTAGGTGCCTGTAGAATGCATTAGTAAAGATTTTTGCAGCTTGGACAGCATTATCCTTCAGCATGGGGGCTTTGAAACTTTCCACCATGGTCTTAAGTAATGTGAAGTTTGCTTATGAATGTTTTTCACTGTGGTTTTCTTGTCTGGGGGTGGGGGCAGAATGTGGATATCCAAAGGGATTTGTTTATGGCTAGATCTAACCAGTGAGGGGTTGACCTCCGGTGTGGAACACCGGTCGCCCATGTTGGTGATGACCAGGTCTAATATGTTGTCACCTCTGGTGGGAGTGTTGACCAGTTGAATCAGGGCATTTGAGTTTATCAATTCTAGGAAATGTTGGGCAAGGTAGTTAGTACTTGAGTAGTTCTCCCAGTTAATGTTTGGGTAGTTGAAATCACTCAATATTAGGGTGTTTGGTAGGACCTTTATGTTTCCCAGTGTTTCCAGGAATGTGGGATGGAGGTCCTGGGACATGATGGGTGATCTGAAGCAAGCTACAATTTGAATTGCAGTTTAGCCCATTGTTAGTTGCACTTGGATGATCTTTGAAGCATTGTGCTGTGCCACTAACCTGGAGGTGTGGGTATCCTTGATGAATATGGATACGCCCCCCGCCTTTTGTATTTCAGTTTGCGTTCTGTGGCCAAAATGTATGGCATGAGTTGTAGCCTGGTAGTGCTGGGGTGCTCTCTGGAGCCTTAAACCAGGTTTCTGTTACTGCACATATATCGATTTTCTCCATACTGAGGAGTGCCTCAAGTGCATGCATTTTGAGGTTCAGACTTCTGGCATTGAGTAGCACTACCCTCAGTTTTTTGTTACTTGTGCTATTTACGGCGGTAGGTTTGTCTTTTGAGCCTTGCCTAAAAAAGGCACTATGGGGGTGGCAAGAGCCTTGGCCAGTATTCAAAAGCCTAAGGGTGACAGGTGCAAGCCGTGTGACTTGTCGCGCATGTCATCCCAGGCGGACAGACACTGGATCCCCTTTGAATGACACCAGAAACACAGCCAATTGTTGAAATTGAGAATTTTTTCTTTATACTGTGGTACCATTCTTGGTGAGTGCAGGATGCTACTCAGGGTCAGGGTCCTACCGGCCTGGGCTGCGTGATCAGAGAGCTCTTCCATGCCTCTTTTCATATAGTCCAGAGTGGTACGGCTCAGCTCATTCACACCAATATGGACAATGACAGAGTCATATTTGTACTTGTTCTGTAGTGCCTGTGTGCTTGTGTTATGTGGTGGATCCTGGCACCTGACAGGCAGCTAACAGTAACCTTCTCCTTATTCAGTCTAGTGAGTGGGATGTCAGTGTGCCTGACTATAGAGTCACCTATTACTAGTATGTTGGGTATGCTATTTTGCCTTAAGGGCTGTGATTGCATGTCACACTGGTTTTGTGAAGTATGTGTTTCATGGTTTGTGTTGGGGGGGGGTGGAGGTTGCTTGGATGTTTGCTTTGGAGGTCTCTGTTGCTTTTGCAGACTTTTATTTAGCGCCTCCAAGTATGTTTTCATGTGTTTATGTGTGTTTTTTTCCAGTGCTGCTTTAATGGGTTTATGTGAGACTGGTGGTGTGATGCAGGTATTTCCCTTCTCCTCTTGACTGTTTGATCCAGTCTTGGGTTGAGAGAGCTTAGCCTCCAGTTTGGCTATATAATTGCATCTCTCACATGTATTAGTGTTTGGTGGTAGGAGGAGGGGGTTGTCTGTGTACATGACGCAGTTGTAACATTGCCTGAAAATGCCCTGATTCACCAGTTGGACTGGAGAGTACACCTGAAACTGCCCTTTGGACATGCCTGGATAGGTCCAGTGAACTGTTTTACTGCATAGCTGGTAAGGTTGAATAGGGAGCCTTGTCATTCTGTACAGTACAGGAGGGTCTAGTGCTACGGTTTATAAGTGCTTGCTATAAGTTTTGAGTAAGTGCCAGGCTGAGAAATGAGTGGTTTGAGTGCTTAAGTTGAAAGTTTGTCTAGTTCCAAGGAAAAAATTGAAGTGTGTTTATGGAGCCGGGAATAGTTTTACCCTACCGAATTGGCACTGCCCGGCGCGCAAAACCGGGCGAATATGGTATTTATAGCAGGGAAATGAAAGAGATAGAAATTAGCCCAAAATGGGCAATAAACTACTAATTTTTGTGCTGAAATCACTCCTCCAGGGACAGACAGGCTGCTCAAAGCTCCCCTCTCTCACAGGAGAACAGAGAACTTCCTTCTATCCAAGTAAGGTATGGGCAAACACAGAGATTTGTAACACAGCCCTAAATTCAGCACTAATCTGAAAACTGGACTATACTAGCTTAGAAAGGCGGGAAACAAGTATATATATTTATATACACTCAAAAAACACTTTAAATGCACAGAAAATGATACTTATTGTTCTATATATCGCAGATCAGAGTTGTAGTCAATGCCACTAGTAATAAAGTAGGAAGAAACACAAATACAGTAAACGCAGATGAATAAAGTACTATATATATATATATATATATATATATATATATATATATATATATATATATATATATATATAAACAATAGAAAATGAACAAACTGATTTAAACAAGTTACCCAATTAACCAGAAAAAAAGCTAAAAACTGAGCCCTGTTCCACCAGTCTTCAATCAGACAAGTTCTAACTGCACACCCCTGCTTACTACGGTGCAGGGGAACCTTCTCCAAAAAAGATGGCCTGGATCAGTGCTCAAGTTATACAAACAAAGCTAGATTCAGCATGCCTGAATTTGGTCTATGCTACAGCAACAAGCCGCACCAATTTCAGAAAGAAACAGTTCAAATAAGCAGGCACACTAAGCCTGTGACCAGATATTCCCAGCTCAGAAGGATAGAATCCAGCCTCTCCTCCCACAAGAGTGCAGACCACAAACCTTCTTAATGTATAATAACTGGCCTGAAGCCCAAGTGCTTGAACTAATACACTTTTAGAATAGCAGACACTCGGCCTTCAATCAGCAATTCCCAGCTTAGAAGGATGTAAGTTACCTGTCCTGCCACAACAGTGCAGACCACAAACCTTCTTAATGTAAAACAGCCTGTATGACGCCCAAGTGCTTAAACCAAAAGACTTAGAATAACAGTTACAATTTAATCAGGCTACTACCAAGCAGAAACAAATGCAGCGGAATAAATAAAACTGAGTACTTTTAAGAAAAGCAAATTAAAGTAGGAGGAAAGACAAATACATTAAAAGCAAATTAATTTTTTTTTTGGTGGGGGGCCTTCTCAAATCAAGTAGAACAAGGTAAAGCACTTTGTCTGTCCTATGATGCACACCTCTTTTCATGCAAGTGGGAGAAAAGGTTTCCATGACAGACCTACCCTTAAGGGATTTAGTTACAGGACATCCTTTATCATTATGGTCCCCTCTGCCAGGCTGCACATTGGCATGATCTAGTAGTATCTGAAGAACTTATGACAGCAACGCATCCCTCACCTCTTGCCCATAATACCCTCGACTTAGAAGAAGTTCAAACAGTGGGTATATAGCCAAATCAGCAGGATCATTCACAGATTCCATGGGGTCTTAAACCCTGACTGTGGGTGCATGATACTTTGCTTTGAGGTGCTTCTACATGTGTTCTGAAAGTCAAAACAACTAAGACAGATTCAAGCGCATCATTGTCAAGAAGATGATAGACCTGGAAAGTGGATTACAGATATGCAGGGCATCTTCAAAGTCATGAATCTTTAAAGTAATAAGAGACAACATCAGTTATGTGATACATCAATAAACAGGGGAACTTGTCAGCTTTGCAGAGCAGCCATGATAGTCTGTGATACAACCACTCCACATAAAATATTCCTGCAAGCACTTTACTTTCCTTTCCTTTGCCCCACAGTTCTTGGCATGTCAGATTATCAAGTGTGCCCAAAATCTCTACAAAGGTAAGTTGTACACCAAAATCTTTACATCCTGACTTTACATAGGGATTTGTAAATGTGGACTTGTTTGCATTGCTGCTTTATCACCAGCTCAACAAATTGTGGTCCAGGTATTCACACAGAGAAGCCAGGGAAGTGAATGCTGTTTCAGTCCAGTAAATGAGTAGGCTTCTGTAAGTCTTGCTTCCCTTCAATTTATTTCCAAGAGTCTTGCTCAAAGCAAGAGAAAATAGAACAAATCCTCACTCTGTGATAACCTATGTCTGATCAAGAAAAACCTGAATGTTCTTCATGTTGATCACTGCTGCAGTAGCCTAAGGTGTATGGGTTATTTCCTGCATAAGTTATAACAGCCAGCCAGCTTCCAAAGCTTCAGGACACCTTCCACAAGACAAAATTGTTAGCCAGATCAAGTTGAACTGACCAAAAGATAGGTTTGGTTGCCAAGCCCTTCAGAGCTTTCCTGCCTGTGAAGAGAGTGCTCCTATGTAGGCTTTAGAGGCTTGGCGGTCAGCTTGTGCTGTTCAGTTGCTGGACTATTAAGTTTCTTTTGTTGATAAAAACCTTCCACATATTATTTTTAATGTTTAAACTTATTCTGTTCAGGGAAGTATATTTTTATTCACTGTCATCCAGTTTTACTGTACTTTCAAACGGGAGCACACTTTTGTTTCTGATAGTTTAAAAGTTGATTTAAACATTCTAAAAATGTTTTTTCTGTAGAGAAGCTGTGACTGGTATGTACCTGAATGCTTTGTGCTGTGCTTTTACTAGGAACAGTGACTTTTTGCTACTTGTTGAATTTTATTGGCTTAGTTAACGCAGGAAAGAAGAACCAAACAAACTACTGGTTCCATGGTCTGTCCTTTCAGCCACGAAAAGAAAAATGTAACTACACAACTTTTGCCATCACAGCAGACTAATGATTTGCTCCAGTCACAGTTGGGTGACTGTGCTTCTTCCAAAGCTGGTTCCTAAGAACACTCATCTTTTTACCTGGATTCCTCTTGTGTTGTCTATACAAACACTATAGACCAGAGGATAGCCACATACTCCATGGCTGTCGGGGTCTCCTCATTGATTCTCCCAACTGGTGCAGTTAAATAAAGAAGCAGCACACATATTTCCTGTCTCTTGCTTGCTGTTAACTCAAAAAGGAGGAACTCTAGCACAGTCATACGTAAAAGGGTTTAAACTAGCAGACTGGGAGATAGAAGTCTGATCCTGTTGGGACTCCTCCTCAAATGAAATGTTGCAGATCATACAAGAAGCTAGAAGAGCTACAACCAGGAAGCCGTAGCTAGCAAAAACGGAACAGAATCTCACTGTGGTGTGGTGTGGTGGTTATAGTATACTCTGCTTAGCAGTATTATTTGATAAAGACCTTACATAGGACTCCAGAATACTGCATTCAACTATTTCAGTTCAACTTCACTGAAGATGTTCTTCGTGTTTCACTGTTGCAGTCATCGCACTTGGGTTATCCTGCTAGGGGTAGCCCTCAGTCGACCTGAATACCAGAGGCTTAGTATTTCTGCTTCGGTTGCTGTCGCTCCAGGACTGATGTCAGGTTGTCAGTGGTATAAAATCAGGCAGCCGATGCCATTGCATCAGTCTTTCTTGCCGAGGAGCCCGAAGCAGAAGCAGTTCACATGAGTGCTGGTCAGCCTCTACATGAGTTTTTGTTTCCAAATTAAAGTTGAAGTCTTCTAAAGCTAAGTACCCCATTGGGGATCCTTTTTTCTTGCTCTAACCGATGTCAGTAAAAGTTAACAATTGTCTCGCCTGAAGAAAGCAAATACCACACTGAGATTTCCATTCTTAACTGCGTCACCAGTTTAGGCCCAGACCACGGCATCCCCCGCTGTTGATTTTGTGCTTTCTTCAGCACCCGAACTACACGTCGTCTGGCCCTTATTGTAGCTAAATATTTTCACTCTCTATCTCTGTATTCCGAAAAGGCATTGGTAAGCCATCCGACTACCGATCTTCCAAAAAACGTAAGGATAAAGACAAGGAAAGACCGCACAGGTACAAAACTGCCATCGCTTCCGTTAGGCTAGTCGCCAGTCCTCAGTGAGGCACTTTCTCAGCCCCTGATGCCCGCTTTTGTGGATTCACAGGCCACTACCCCGTTCGGAGTCCAGTATGCCGTGAGACTGTTCTTTGACTAAGGATCCTGTGGCTGTCTTTACCTTGGATGGGTCCAGACACGCTGAACAGGCACCAGCTTCCAAGGAATTTCTTTGCACTACCGATATTCGACACAAACCGATGACGTCTTTTGCATCTTCAGTTCTTTCTAAAACTAACGAATTTCTAAGGCCCAGGGTACAAACTACGCCTAAAAAAACAACGATCCAAGCTCAAACACTTGCTTCCATGCCTCAGTCTTAAATGCTTAAAATGATGAAAGCCCTTATTATGCTTATTAGGGGAAGCCAGTCTACCCTTTCCAAAAGAAAATGAGACTTGTCCCCAGCAGTTTTATCTGACCAGGAGTCCGATGACTCTGAGGTTTCTGAATATGAAGACATGCAACCCTTGTCTGCTTATGAGGATTCAGTTGCAGAGGAATTTGTTCCTTCTGCCTCTCCTCCAGAGGATTTTTCATTTGGTGAAACCCTACATACTTTAAGGGAGCATTTCCAGTTGGAATGTCAGGACTATCCTCAGTCCAAAAAGAGACTCAGAGAATTCTTAGATTTACCACAGCACAGACCTTTAGCCATTCCTCCTGTCCTGGATGTTGTGGATGATGTCTTTATGAAATCCAGTTTAACTCCTGACACCCTCCCACCTGCTCCCAGGAAACCTGACAGGTATTACAGAGTCCCTGACTCACACAAATTTCTTTTAAAAAATCCTATTGCTGATCCAGAGGTCATCTCTCAAAGACCTAAAGGAATAAAAGCAACCACAACTAAGAATCCCACCGCCTCGGACAGGGATTCCCGAGCTTTAGACAGATGGGGTAAAAAAGTGTACACCTCTGCAACTCTTGCCATTAGAACACTAAATTGTCAGTTCCACATGCTGAAATACCAGCAGCATGCAATGGAACTCCTTAAACAAAAAATATCTACCTTTCCGGCTTGTGCAGAAAATAAAGAATTACAGGAGCTTATGCATTCTGCAAGCCAAGTTACTAAACACATCTTGAAATGTGGGTTTGATGCCCTAGAGGCATCCTGCAGGGCAGTAGTAATAGGTTCATAGGTAGGTACTAGGCTATCGGCCCAAGGGCCTACATAAGCTTAGCCAACAAGGTTCCCTGGCTTACGCCACCCAAGAAACTTATTTTCCTGTGTCACTGTCTAGCAGAGACACAGAAGTGATCCCCGGGGTGTCTTTCCCATTTCCCATACACTCATCAAGATTTTTTTTGAAGAGTGCTAATAAAGAGCTTTGCTTGACATAGTTGGGGTAGCCTGTTCCAGAGTATGGGAAGTCTGTGGGACAGGAATCTAGCCCTCCAGCATGTCCTGTTTATTGTGGTGACAAGGTTTAGGTCCCTAGAGCATGTAGCTCGGTGGGATTGGGATTTCTGTAGGTGTAGCATGTCAAACAGATCTGGGTTTGACATAGCTTTATATGTTAGGCAGAGGTCACCTCGGAGTAGGCGATATGCTATGGAGGAAAGCTGCAGTTTTTTGAGGTGGTCAGTGTAGGGCATTTGTTTGAGGCCAGTAATCCTCTTTGTGAGGTACTTCTTTGGCCTTTCCAGCTGCTGCAGATGTCTTGTGAGGTACATTCCAAAAGGGGCGTTGTACTCTGTAATGGGTCTAATGAGTGTCGAGTAGAGGGTAACAGTGACCTCTTTTTTTCCTGGATGAGAACCCTTTTATGATGAGGTGTGCCACATAGAAGGACTTCCTGACTACTGTGGCAATGTGACTATCAAAGGAGAGACTACTGTCCACCTGAGTCCCAAGGTCTCTTTATCACACATTCAGTGTTAAGTAGATTGCTGCCTATGTGGTAGTTCATGGGTACAGTTTTTACCAAAGGGGATGACACTGCACTTTTTGGCATTGAGCTTGAGGCCATGGCTCTGACATCAGGCATCTGTCGCAGCGAGGCCCTTCTCTAGGATGTCCACATCATTTATGGACTTGACTATGGCTCCTAGTTTGCAGTCGTCTGTGAACTTCATTAGCCAGAGGCCTTCTGTGTTAGCCTGTACTTCAGAGAAGTAGATACCAAACAAGAGATGTCCCAGGACGGAACCCTGTTTTGGTACTCCACTTGTCACTGCTTTGAGATCAGATTTGGTGTCTGCAACATTTACAATGTGGGTTCTGTCAGTGAGCTAGTTGGCAACCCATCTTGTGATGTAGGGATTTATACCTAGTTTAGTGAGTTTAGCTATAATTCCAGAATGGGGGATGGTGTTGAAAGCCTTGGCGAGGTCAAGATAAGCTGCGTGAACTACCTTACCCTCATCTACGGCTTTGGTGACTGCCTCAAAGAAGTCGATCAGGTTCAGAAGGCATGATCTGCCTTTCACAAACCCAAACTGGGTGGGATCCAGAGTTTGAGGTTACCAATGTCTTTGTTTATGAGTTCCATGGACTTGCAGACCAGGCTCGTCAGGCTAATAGGTCAATAGTTCTCGGGATCAGTGATGGCTCCCCCTTTGTGTCACAGGTTCTATACTTAGAATGCATGCTTGGCTTAAGGAACAGACCTTGCCAGACCATGTCAAATCAAAACTATTGGACGCACCATTGAACAAAGACAATAAGGAAAGTTTACTGATAAATGGAGGAGATTTTCTTTTGGATAAGCTAGCAGGACTTGACTTTGATTTTTCCATTTTTGATTTCTCTCTCTCTTATCTTACTGAGTTATTGGACAAGGGTTTGTCTTTCTC
The DNA here is from genome assembly GCF_019279795.1 of Protopterus annectens. Taxonomy (NCBI): domain Eukaryota; kingdom Metazoa; phylum Chordata; order Ceratodontiformes; family Protopteridae; genus Protopterus; species Protopterus annectens. The sequence continues at coordinate 620,295,685 of NC_056727.1, read as the reverse complement.
CTCGATAAAGGTTCACGCTGCAGCCATTTCTGCTCACTATGACTGTGACCTCCTTTATTTCCCCATCCCTTTTTTTAAGCAAATTTCTTAGGGCAAAGAACATAAGACCCCCAAGACCCAGAGCTCCTACTCCTGCTTGATCTCAATTTTGTGTGTTGGAAAAGCTTACTCTAACCTTTTGAGCCTGCAGCTACCTGCCGAAGTTGTATTTATCATGGAAGACTGCTTTTGGCCATTACCAAGATTTTGCATTTGGATATATACACAGAGCAGTTCGTTATTATTTGAGCAGAACCAAGGGGTTCAGGCAGTCTCAGCAGTTGTTGTTTCTTTTGCTTTGGGTTCTCAGGGAAAACCTGTTTCAAAACAAACTATTTCTAAATGGATTGGTTGTTTGGCACCAAGGCAGAAGAGGTCTTAAAAAAGATGGAAGAAAAAGGTAAATCTATGCAAATAGTTAAAGACTTCTTACAGGTCCAGCCTCCAAGATTCAGTAGGCATTGCCTCTCCAAACACTGATCTTTTCCGGCCCCCTCAAGGCCAGCTCAGGCAAGACCTAGGGGAAGAAGACCCCCCAGACAGCATTCCCAGGGAATGCAGAGATCTAAGCAATGGAGTTCCTCCACTTCAAAAACAGGGAGTGCTAAGCCACCGCCTTATGGAAAGAACTCACAATGACTTTACAACTCCACCCCTTACTCGTGTCCACCTGCTTGTGCCCCTAGGAAGAAAACTCTCCTCTCATGCAAAAAACTCCATCACCAATGACCGATGGGTCCTCAACATAGTACATAATACATAACATAATACAAATTTTATTTCCACACTCTGCCAACCCCAAAAGGGTTCCCAGATCTACCTCCAAACCAGTAGGCAGAGGCCCAAAACCAAGTTCATTCCCTGCTCTCCATGAGGGCAATACAGCCTGTTCCTGCAGATCAGATAAGCCAAGGTTTCTATTCCAGGCTTTTCCTGGTACCCAGCAAATAGGGCACCTGGCGCCCAGTCCTCGATCTATCAATTCTAAACACCTTCCTGGTGATACCAAATTTCAAAATACTCACCCTCCAGCAGCTTCTTCCTATGCTATCCAAGGATGCTTGGTTAGCCACCCTAGACCTAAAAAAGGCCTATCTACACATCCCAATCAGGGATTCTTGCAGGAATTATCTACGTTTCAGGGCAGGATCTATGCACTTTCAGTTCCCTTTGGCTTATCCTCTGCTCCCAGAGTTTTTACAAAATGCCTGGCTCCAGCAATTGCTTTTTGCAGACAAAGGAATATTCAGATTTACCCCTACTTAGACTGCCTGATTCAGGTAGACAGGAAAAGCTGTTACAGCACTTGACCTTTGTAAAGGACCTACTGACCTCCCTGGGCTATACTATAAATGAAAAGAAATCCAAACTAGTTCCCACTCAAAAATTGTATTCCTGGGAGCAAACCTGGACACAGCATCCCAGATGGCATTCCTTATTCCAGAAAAACAAGCCTATCTGACAGGCTACTTCTCTCAACTAGCCACCAGAACCCAGTTATTCGCAAGGAAAATCCTGAAAGCTCTAGGGATCACGGCATCCTGCATTCTACTCATTCCATATGCCAGACTGCGTATGTGTAAACTTCAATGGTACCTAAAAAGCCTTTGGTGTCAACACTCTCCAGACCTGGAAGCTGTAATACCTATGATATCCTGTCTAAGGAAAGATTTTCTTTGGTGGGCAGCAGCATGCAACCACAACAAGGGCCTTCCCTTTTCACAACCCCACGCTGCCCAGACCCTAACCACAGAAGCATCAGATTATGCCTGTGGTGCATATCTGGACGGCAGGTGCATTCAGGGCCATTGGAACCCAAATCAAATACATCTGCACATCAACCAAAATGAGATGCTAGCTGTTCAGCATGCTCTGACAGCTTTCCAGACCTCTACTCTCCCCGGGGCTTCTACAGATCAAAACAGACAACACCACAGTGATGTGGTACATCAACAAACAGGGAGGAACCCATTCTTATCCCCTCTGCAGGCTAGCCATGACCCTTTGGCACATGGCTTCAGCCATGCAAATTCACCTGCTAGCACAATTCCTTGCCAGGCTCCCAAAACTCTCTAACAGACAACTTAAACAGAAACCTCCTAGACCTAAACGAGTGGCAGCTAGACCACAGCACCTTCAACCTTGTAACCCAGAAATGGGGCACCCCAAAGGTGGACCTCTTTGCCTCCCAAAACAATCACCAGCTCAGCAAATTCTGCACCAGGGAACCTCACAGCAAGGCCTGGAAAGTGGATGCCCTATCCTTCCAATGGGTAAACCTTTCAATCTATGCATTTCCCCCTCCACCTCTACTTATAAGGGTACTACTCAAAATAAGGGAGGAAAAAACAAGAGGAATCTTGATTGCCTCAGACTGGCCATGCCAGCACTGGTACCCACTGCTGCACAGTCGGTCACCCCTGCCTCCATGGCACCTACCTCAGATCCCAACTCTCCTGACCCAGCAGAATGGAGAATTCATGCGTCCACAATTGCAAACCCTGAACCTGGCAGCCTGGCTTATTCCCTGACCTCTCCTCCAGTTGCCAGCCTAAGCAAGCAAGTCCTGGATGTTATACATGAGGCCAGACACCCCAGCACTAGAAAATCTTATGCTGACAAGTGGAAAAGGTATTGCACCTGGATCCAGGCTAAAGGAGCTGAAACAGCACAGTCCTCCATATCTCTCATCTTGGATTACCTAGCAGATATTCTTCATAGTGGCCTATCCTTCTCTTTTATTAAAATTCATGCCTCTGCCATCTCTGCTCATTACAGCACAGAGCCACCTCTCTTTTCTCACCCTTTCATCAAACAGTTCCTAAGAGGGGCTAACAATTTAAGGCCACCCAGAAGAGCTCCTACCCCAGCTTGGGACCTTAATTTTGCATTGGAAAAACTCACACTATCCCCCTTTGAGCCTGCAGCTTCAGCAGAGTTAAGATTCCTCTCTTGGAAAACAGACTTGCTTCTGGCCATCACTAAAGCTAGAATAGTTTCAGTGCTACAGGCACTCATGGCTGTAGAGCCTTTCATCATTTTTCATGCTGACAGGGTCTCTATCAGGACATGCCTAAAGTGGTGTCCAGTGTGACTCTCAACCAATCTATTCATTTGCCTACCTTTTTCCCTAACCAACAAAACAAGGGGGAAAGGATTCTGCATTCTTTAGATGTGCACAGACAGCTCAGATTCTACCTGGATATAGGACTAAATCTTTTAGGAAAACTGACCAATTGCTAGTCGGCTTTGCAGCAGGGGCAGAGGACAAGGTCATATCCAAACAAACAATCTCCAAATGGATAGCACACTGTATCCATTTTTGCTACAAGTACCATGGGGAACCACTCCCTAAGGGGGTCAGGGCGCATTCCACCAGGGCAACCTCCACCTCTGCAGCTTTTCTTAGAAGGGTCCCTACCAGGGATATCCTGGAGGCTGCAACATGGAGTTCTGTTCATACCTTCACCAAGCATTAGCACCTGCCTATCTTCTCCGAATCCAGGGCAGGCTTTGCAACCGTACTCTTGCAGGGCATCCTAGCCAGCCCCCAGTCTTCTTGACTTCCTCCACCCTTTTCTTCAGCTTTGGGAATCAACTCAAGTGTGATGGCTGCAACAGTGAAACATGAAGAACATAGTACAGGTTGTGTATACTTACCATAAATGTAGATGTCCGAGTGTATTCACTTTTGCAATCCTGGCTTCCCACCTTCCACCCCCTTGTCTGTCTTTCTCTCTCTCCCTCACTCCTTACAGGGATTTTTGGTATTTACTTTCTACTGGTGGTGTTCTTCAAACATAACCTAGCTCCCTATTTGGGAGCTCCTGACATTTAGGGCAAGAAAAACTGATGTAATGGTGTCAGCTGCCTGATTTTATACCACTGACGACCTGACGTCTGTCCTGGAGTGACATAACCAACGCAGAAATACTAAGCCTGTGAACCAACACAGAAATACTAAGCCTGTGATATTCGGGCCGACTGAGGGCTACCCTTGGCAGGATAACCCAAGTGTGATGACTGCAACAATGAATACACTCGAACATCAACATTTATGGTAAGTATACACAACTGTACTTTTCCTTTGACCTCTGTTCTCCCAATCACGCAGTTTAAGAAATGGGTTCTTAGGAAGCCTCCAAGAAGGCTAGTGGTACCTCTTTTGTATCCTTAACTTTACAACTAAGATATTGACTCTACACCATATTGACCTATAAATTATCTCTCTAGTTAAATAGCTGCCCTCTTCTGGTGTCAGTGTCATCTGCCTCAACAAGAAAAAGTTCAGACCCACAGACCTTGATGTGTAAGGAGCTCTATGCTGTCTTCCATAGCAATATGGTTAAGACCTAAGTCGGTATCATAGCCAAACTAATTTCAGAGCTGGCTATAGACCAAACCTTTGAGTTAACCAGTTTTTTTCTGTGAGCTTCAAAATAGGGAGAACATTATGTGCATGTAATGAACTTGCCGAGACATTTAAGATATCACATTAAAAGAACCAAATATTTCAGGAACTTCACTCATGCGACTAGTTGAATAGACTTGTTAGTGACTTGCTCCTTCACAAGAAGAGCTAGCAGTGGTGCAGGGTACCCTCCCTTTCTTCTAAGCATCCTGCTATTTTCCTTAGCATGAAGAGTAGGCCAATTCTGTTCCGGAGGTATCCCAAGCTCTGCTAGTAAAGCTGGACAACAAACGTGCTCCTGTGGCTAACTTCCAGATATAATGAATGATACTGCAGCAGTGATGGTTGTATTTGAACATCATCTGTCATGAAGGATGTTCATACATAGCTGTGTAGGTTCATTCATCTTTTACGTATATTGCAGTAAACTGCAAATGATTGTCACTAATAAGTGTACATAGGTAGTTGTTGTGTCTTTTGGCTTTTCCCATTATAATATGTTAAAATATGCATACTAAAGTTTAATCTTCAAAGGATTTTTTTTTTTAATTTCTAGTTGTATATAGTTTACCTTAAAGTCACATTTTTCTTTCAGCAAAAAGTTTACCTGTCTTGAAACACTTAATGATATTGATGTTGCCATGGGGGCTGATGGTAAGAAACTCCCTTGATGTACTGCTGCAGAATCTTATGCACACAGAACACTTGGAAATACTTGGGTTGCAGAGATGGAGCCTAACAGATGCTGATGTAATAAAGCTTGGTAAGCAGATTATTTTGTTCCTTTTTTTTCTTTATTTGTATAGACTAGTACTTTTTCCAGTTTTTCCATTTGTCATTCCTGAGTTGATATTATACAGATTCATTGGTACTGAGAACTTTCATTTTGTTTCTGCCTTTTCTCAAGTAAAAAAAAGTTGTTAGAAATGTCAGCAGTATAACGCCATCCACCATGCTGTGTACAGAAGTTGCTGTCACAGTTTACATTTGTAACTCACTGAAATTAGCAGCTGTCTTGTAATGGTATTGCAGTACCATCTATAAATGTTCTCCTGTTTATTGTGTTGAACTGCTCTTTTGTCTCATTCCCTGCACTACAGCTCTTTTGAATGTGTACTAGTAACTCCCAGCGGGTGAGGCTTGAGCCTTTAAAAAATGAAATCACCACCTTACAGTTCAAAAAAAATTCGTATCTCTGGAATCATAAGTGTTAAAAGAAAATTGCAAATGGAAAACTATTCACGTTAAATGAATTTTTACATTAGTGGCATTCATTCAGTTTAGTGCTTTAAACTGGATTTTATAAGCAAAAACAAAGGCAGTGAATATTAAATCTGATGTTGTCAATTTTCATTGTATCCTCAACAAACTGTTTGATATAACTCAGCCGTTACTAAAGCTTATGGTAACCAAATCTCTCAAGATTCTCCCTTACCCATAATGCACCTCTCAACTACCTCAGATCTCATTTACCACTTCAAACTAACAGACATGGCCTACCACCTCTTTTGAGCTGTAAGATTTAGATACCTAAATTTTTTTTTCTATTTCTTTTATTTCTCATTTTCTCAAATCGGTATTTAGTATTTCTTATCTTTCATATTTGTATTTACTATGTTTCCACATTTTTTTTAGTACGTGGTACCTCTTAGATATGATCGGTAGTATCTTTCCCTCCATGTGATGTTGTCATAGGCCTTCCATACCATTGTTGGTATTCCCTTACCATCTCTTCTTCTGGTAAAAACAAAAAAAATCTTTGTCTATCATACGTGAAATATAATTCCTTTCATTTATTGTTGTTGCTGTTAGCATTTTTGTTTTGTTATGGCTGACAAACCTGGTAGTTTTAAAAAATATTCCAAGTGTGGGTGTAAATTGCCAGGTTCCAAACCCCACATGCTTTATGTTTATTGGCTGGGACCTCTTCATTTATAGGAGGATTGTTTGATTAGACATGGCTTAAATCCCCATGTTCTAGTGGAACATAAGATCAAGTTGATTTTAAAGCATCTTTTGCCATCTTTCTTTGTAGAAGCCATATCGGAATCACTCCAACCGAGACCTTCATGCGTTCATCTGCAAAATCTTCTTCCTCTGAATCTTCTAGCAAGAGACATCTAAAGGACCCAATCTCAACCCTGGTTCCAAAAAACTGAGAGTGCAGAAGCTTTCTGACTCATTGGCACAGACACTTTCAACTCTACCAGATCCGACCCTGATAGAGTTGGATCAGGCACGTGCCAAACAATTGAATCAGACACTGACAGAATTTGTAGAGATGCCGTCACTTCCATGCACCAGGTACTTCTTGTCCGTGGATCCAGTCCCTGGCGGTCCCCCATCCCCCGTTTTTCAAATCTCCATCCATACACACCACTCATTCTTCCAGAAGCCTCAAAGAAGAAGACATGGAGAGATTGGTGAGGAAGATTCTCTTGGCACAGGGACATATTGGTTTTCCTTCGGCGCCTACCCCTCTGGGTCAGATTGTCTTGCCTTTCATAACACCCCCCTTGCAGAGTCCTTCTCGGACACTGTTTGTTGCTTTGGAGTACCAGGATCCTAGCCATCCAGATCCTACAGTCTCAAAGCCACAGATTTCCATTTCCTCTGATCGAGAACCTCTCTGAGATGTCCAGTCCACTTGGATCTAGACAGCTGTCTGCCTGTCCTCAACTGCGAAGTTTTTGGAGCCATCCTTGTGGCACTGAACCATTCGGTTTTGGCTTCCACCTCAGGGACATTGCTGTTGGAACAGAGGGGAGTGATGGTTCAGAAGCTTGCCTTCTCGGATCAGAACTCCTCTTCCTCGAGGTCTGCTTTCAAGGTTGCAAAGAGAGTTTTCTCTGCCTTGGCAGATCTGATGGAGCCTTTCCCCTCAGATCGTAGATATGCTCCCCTCAGATCCTAGATATGCTACCGTTTTGCCTCAGCATCAAGAGCCTTTCCACTTTTCTCCTCAAGGGCATCCAGTACCAAAGACCCAGGTTTCCTCTCAGGGAATTCTGATTTCCTCTTCTGATACCTCTCCAGAGCATCCCACTGAGGAGGTGCCCCAGAAAAGGACATGTAAGAGTAAGCATGTAGTCTCTCCACAGGAGTCAATCACTGAAGACACAGATTTCGATGAAAGTAAAGGGTCCCCATGGCTACCTCTCAGTGGTGTCTCTTTTGGAGACATCCTAGAAATTCTGAAACAGAGAGGTGGCTGGACTTCCTCCAAACCTATGTCCGAGAAATCATCTGAGAAATCTGTTCTTCCGGAGGCCTTTGGTACTGGACCCTCTACCTCCTGGGTGACTCCACCCACCAATGAGCTCATTGATATGATCTCTTGGTGGGCGTGGAAGAAGCCTGCCTCTATAGAACCCATACCTCAGACACCAGACAGGATAATAGCACCACTTGAGGATAGACATTTCTGAGGAAAAGGGGGTTCCATTTGATGCCATGGTTGTGACTGCCACAAAGAAAGAACTCGCTGATGAGAGTTTCACTGTCCATCCCCCTAACCAGGAATCACGGGTGACGGACAAGTTAGAGAAGTATGTCTTTGCTTCAGTGACCTTTGCTCTAAAGTCACTGAACTATTTGGCACACTTTATTAGACTTCAAAGGAAGTTGACCAAGGAGTTGTCTAATACTCTCACAGCAGCCATTTCTGAAGAGGTTCAAGATTCTGTAACATCTCAGTTGGCAACACTGCAGTCTATATCCAAGTCTTCTATGAGGTTCCTTTCCAATATAGTGGAAGGAACCTCTAGAGCAGCAGATTCAGGCATTTCCATGAAGAGACATGCCTGGATGTGCTTGTGCAATTTTGTGGAACCACTTAAGTCATCTTTCATCAAGGCTCCTTTTGATGGAACTATGCTGTTTGACCGTAAAGTAAAGGAAATGCTGTCAAGGTGTAAGAAGGATGGGAAGACCTTGTCTGCCATGGGTGTGCATTTTTCGGCTCCCCAAAGATCCTATTCCAGGAATTGGCAGAATAGCCAGAAGATGTGGTTCAAAAAGTCTCAAGGTCCTTTTCTAGCTACACGTGGAGGAGGTTCCCACAGTGGCAGAGGAGGAGGAAACTCTAATGGATGACAGTGCCCTTGCAGCAGAAATGGCTTGCAAAACCAGGGTTCACAGGAATATTTCTGTGTCAAACCCTACCAGTGCTTCTGAACAGAGGCCTGACTGCCCACCTCTGTAGACAGTCAGAGGGGGGTGCTTATGCCTGAACCAGACAGCCTGACTAAACTTAAAAGATACTTGGGTGCAGAGGATTATTTTCAGAGATTATAATACCCTTTTCCCTCCCACCTCCAACTCTAAGAAAAATCCTCAACATTCAGTCAGAGGGATCAAACAGCAATTTAAATTCAGAAGCAGCTAGAAAAAAGATTCATCCAAGAGGTCCCACCAGACCAAATAGGATCGAAACATAATCAAGGTGGTTCTTAGTGCCAAAGAAGACAGGAGACTGGAGACAATTTTGGATCTTACCAATTTAAACAAATCAGTTCAATGAACCAAGTTCTGGATGGTCACGGTGCAGTCCATCATACCCTTCTGGGCAAGGATGACTGTATGTGTGCTTATAGATATTCAGGATGCCTATTATATAAAAATGAACAGGTGATCCAGAAAGTACCTACACCTCTGGCTTAGAGCCAGTCATTACTAATTCAGAGTACTGCCTTTGGACTCACCACAGCCCCCAGGATGTTCACCAAATGCATGATAGTAGTAGCAGCTCATCTCAGATTGTAGGGATTCCAGGTGTTTCCCTATGTGGATGACTGGCTCATTTCCACTCCGATGAGGCATCAGCTTGTACACACAAGGGATCAGGTTCTCCAGACTTGTGCCCTTCTGGGGATAACCATAAACTACAACCAACTCAGAATTTGGATTTTATATGAGCTCTTCTCAATACAAAATTGTCCGTCGCTTCTCTACCTCCACACAGAGTTCAGACAATAAGATCACAAGTCAGAAAGATGATGGGGAGTACCTCAGTCCTAGCCCATCTGGCCTTCAGACTCTAGGCTTGATGGTTGCGGCAATGACTTTAATTCCACTAGCCAGGTTTCATATGAGGATTCTACAGTGGATGCTGGCTAGTCAGTGGTCAGTCCTTTATCAACCAGTGTTGCACCAGATAACAATTACCCAGACCTGCAAAAGAGACCTGAGTGGAATCAATCTGACCAAATACTTCAAGGACGTCCCTTCATTCCCCAAAAGCCCAAGGCCATAATGACCACAGATGCATCCAGGATAAGGAGGGGGGGTAAGCATTATCTGGAAAAGACAGTTCAGGGCACGTGGTCCCCTGAGGAGGCCAATTTGCACATAAATGTCCTGGAGATGAGAGCAGTGCTCTTAGCATTGCAGGCATTTCAGGATGCTCTCCCCTCTGGGATGGTTGCGATTCAAACAGACAACATCTCAGTTGTATGGTACATCAACAAACAAGGAGGAACCAGATCCTATTTCACATTGTGTAGAGAAGCTCTGGTTGTGGCAGTGGGCAATGTCTTCCAACTGCTTTCTAATAGCAATGCATATTCCAGTAAAATCCAGCGTAATAGCAGACAAACTGAACAGGTGCATTCTTCTTCCTCACGAGTGGCCTCAGGAAAATGGTGGCAGATGAGATTTTCCATCGATGGGGCCAGCCTTGCTGAGACATCTTTACCTCTCCCCAAAACAAGTGCAGCAACTACTTTGCCCTAATTCCTCCACAGGGTAAGTCACCGAGGGATGCTGTACTCCATGATTGCCCCCACCCGGTGTTCTCTATGCTTATCCACCAATTCCATTGATTTTGAAATTTCTACAGAAAGCTGCCAGGTTGAAGAGCAAAGTAATTCTCATTGTATCTTATTTTCCTTGATAAAATTGGTTTTCCTTCCTATGGCCTCACTTGGTTCAACCTCCATGGACCCTAGAACCGATTCCGGACCTCCTGTATCACCCAACAAGTATGACACATCCAGGTATCACAAACCTCAAGCTAACTCCTTGGCTTCTCCAATTGCAGTAATAGCAGACAATCGATGCTCTTTTCACCTGATCAGATTATAATTTTATTTTCCCATAAGTGAAGATATATTCCAATAAATGGAAAAGGTTTGTTATTTGAGCACAACAGCAGAACTTTGATCCCTTTTCAGCTTCTATTAATTGCATTTTGGACTTTCTAGTGCTTTTATTTCTAAATGGTGCTAGTTCCTCAACTGTTAAAGTGTACCTGGCAGCAATTTCCAATTATCACATTGGATTTAATAGCTTCTGTATTACTTCTCACAGATTGAGCAAGGCTTTCTTAAAATATACTCTCCTTCTAAGGCCCCCTTTTAAAGACCCTACCCCTCCATGCGATTTGAATCTGGTACTGCTGTCTCTCACACAATCCCCTTTTGAGTCAGCACGTATATGTGATCTGAAATATCTTACATGGAAGACAATTTTCTTGGTTCCCATTACTTCTGCAAGAAAATTTCCAAGATTCAAGCATTATTCTCTAAACCCCCATACTTAATTTTCCACAATGATAGAGTGACCTTAGGTAGCAATCCATCTTTTCTGTCTGCCTAAGGTGGTGTCAGAATCCAGTATCAATCAAGCTATTAACTTGCCATTGCTCTTCCCTAAGTTTACCAACGAAGGAGAATATATCTTGCGCTTACTGGATGTTCATAGACAGTTACGCTTTTATTTACACAGAACCAAGAACATCAGAAAAGCTGACTAATTGTTCATTTCATTTTCTGAACCAGCTCTGGGAAAACCAGTTTCTAAAGTTATGTTATCAAAGTGCATGACAAATTGCATTTCCTTCATTTATACTACACTTGGCATTACTCTTCCACATTCCTTGAAAGCTCATTCCACTAGATTCATAGAAACTTCCACAGTTTTTAATCAAGAATGTCCATGGACGATATATGTGCAGCAGCAACTTGGGCTACTCCCCATACCTTTGTAATATATTATAAGTTGGATCTGGTCTCCAGAGGCAGGGCATCATTTGGTTCTGTGTTGCTCCGGAATATCCTTCCTTGAGTCCATCCTGTACACAGGTAGCTAGGGGTGCTGTCCCACTTGTTGAGGATAGAATGAAAATTGACAACATCAGATAAAGAAGTTATGTACTTGTGTACTTAACTGTAACGTTCCATCTGTAGAAATCCAAAAAGAAGCTGAGCCAAACCACCACAGCTGCAAAAAACTTCAATTTAATAAGGAACAAACTAAAAGCAAGTAAGCGCTTTCACGATCTCACTGACCGCTTCATCAGACTGAATACATCAAGAAAGCACCTCCCTTAAAAACATGCATCCTTAATTGAACATAATTAAACAGTCAAACAATTAATAAGAAACTAAAAACATGTATGGAAAATACATTAATAAATATGCATATTATTCTACTACAACGTTAATGCATATGTGTCCTAGCTTTCAAAAAAGGCTTGAGTGAAACAGTCTAATTTATGCCTGGTGGTATATGGGCATTGAGCTTGAGAATCCATCTCTACTCTGCTACCTCTGTCCTGTTTATAATGTCACCCCCCCAAGCCTTCATTTAAAATATCTAATGCAAAAAACTTAAAATGATGTAGCAATCCCTTAGCCTCAACATGCCCATACACCACCAGGCATAATGTGTTTTTAAGGGAGGATTTGGATTTCTACTTTGTTCAGCTGAGAGCCGTATCCTTCACCAGGTCTAGTTGTTTTTTTATTTTTAATGTTTCCATCTGTGTTGTCCATTTTCATTCTTCCTCAACTCCCCTCCCACCAACCCCCATTCTAAGACTTCTGGAGGAACAAGTGTTTACAGGACACCTATATATTGTTTTTAGGTATGACTTCTTGATATGGCTTCTCCGTTAACAGCATTCATCTTTACTCTTTATTGAGCAGCAAACAAGATCTCAGGTAGTTGGGGGAGGTGCCTTATGGGTAAGGGAGAACCTTGAGACATTTGGTTACAGTGAGCTTTAGCAACAGCCGAGTCTGGTCTGACAGTTCAGATCCGAACCCACTTGTTGAGAAAGAAAGAAAATGGATAACACAGACGGAACATTTTAGTAAGTTATTGACTTCTTTTTTTTAATGTTGTATAAATAGCTCATGATATCTCAGTACCCCTTCAAGAAAGACTCACACTGCCAGCAGGAATTTCTTCATGCAGGTGTGAGCTTTTATATGAGGCTATGCAATTCTGTGATCCTGATTATACCAATTGCCAGGCTGCATATGAAAGATTCAATGGTTCATAAAAAACATGTGGACCCAGCATCTTCAGCCCCTAGATGTTCAGATCCTAGCCTAGCCCCTATAAACCCTGAGAACACTTCTGTCTAAGCAGAACTGTTCACAGAACCCCTGTACAAACATATTAATAGCTGTATAGAGGCAGCTTTACCCACCAGGAAAAAGTACAGAACTAACTTAAAAAAAACAAGCCACCCTGGTGGAATTACAAAATCAGTCAGTTGTATAACAGGAGAAAGAAAATCATGGCAAAAATTAGGAGGTGCAGCACCCAGCAGGATAAAAAAAAACACTCTAATTAAACTAAACAACTCAGAGGACAAATAAAGCCTAGCAAGGCCAAATTTGAGATGTCTGGCCTCCCAGGCCAAGGACCACCACAAAGCATTCTTTAGCTATGTCCGCAATCTCAAAGGCAATACACAATTGTGTGCAGAGTTCATTGTAAATGGAGCCACCTATACTGAGCCAGAAGATGTAGCAAACCTCCTGGCTGATAAATTTAGCTTCAAATGTACTCCTCTCTCCCCCTCAACCTTCCCTCAGGAAGTATCATCAAATATAACTCCCTCTACTATCACTAGGGAACAGGTCCTTAATGCTCTCTCTCAGACCAAGAACACTGCATCATTGGGCCCAAACAGTATCCAGGATGCCTTTTAAATAGCATGAAACATGACCTATCAGGGCCTCTGGAATTACTATGTAACTTTAGCCTCCAAACAGGCTTTGTGCCTCATGAATAGAGAAAGCCAACAGTCATCCCTCTGCTCAAAGGTGGGCCATCTGCAGACCCTGGAATATATCGACCCATAAGTCTCACTAGTCTTATATGTAAAGCCATGGGAAGAATTGTTATGGAGATGACCAGTAGAGATATAGTAAACTTCCAGACTCTGGACCCAATCCAGTTTGGTTTCATAAAGGGCAGATCATGCCTACTCAACCTGGTGGACTTCTTTGAGAAGGTCACCAAAGCAATGGACAAGGGCAGAATTGTTCACACTGCCTACCTTTACCTGGCCAAGGCATTTGACACAATACCCCACTCGGGCATTGTTGACAAACTCAAGAGGTTAGGTACAAACCCGTATGTCACCTGGTGGACAGTCAACTGGCTCACGGACAGGACCCAGGAAGTTAGAATTGGGGAGTTCACCACTAGAAAGAGGCCAGTCACAAGTAGTGTTTCTCAGGGATCAGTCCTTGGACTGCTCCTTTTTGGTATTTACTTCTCAGAAGTCAAGGCCAATGTCAGTGGTCTCTGGCTGTCTAAATTTGCAGATGTTTGCAAATTATGAGCTGTCATTGAATCTCACACTGACACAAATGTTCTCCAGGAGGGGCTGACGCAGACAAACAACTGGTGTCAGAGTCATGGACTAAAACTAAATGCCAATAAATGCACAGTAGTGTTCTTTGGGAAGTCATCCTTCCCTGGTAACTATCATATTGTCAACACACCCCTTAGAATTGACCCAGTAGTCAGGGACTTGGGGACTAGAGAGTAATCTAGCCTTTGATCATCACGTGTCGACAGTGGTGAAGAAATCATTCTATGTTGCTCAACTTATAAACAAAGGTATGGCATCTAAGTCCAAGGAAGTCATTGTTCCACTGTAGTCGCATTCATTAGACCTATCATTGAGTGCAGTGCCCCCTTTGGTATGTTCCTATCCAGGCATATCCAACAGCTGGAACATCCATAGATGTTCCTCACTAAAAGAATACAGGGCATAAGTAATATGTCCTATGCAGACTGCCTCAAGGCCCTATCCCTGTATTTTGTCTCCTACAGGCTTTTGAGGGGAGATCTATACCTGGCATATACGGGGCATTGTCATACCCACTCTGACGGACCTCCTGCATATCCACAAAGCAAACAGTACTAGAATTACCCATTCTGAAGACTTAAACCTTGCCTGTGATATAAATAGAATGTGCTGGAGAGATAGGCATGTATCACAGAGACTACCCCATCTGTTGAACAGGATCCCCATCCATGTGAAGCAGAGTTCCTCCCTAATCCAATTTAAGTGCAACTTGGACAATTGGATAGAAAACTGGAAATTCATCCCTGGTTTGGCACCTGTGTCTCTGATGCAAACAGGTAACCTGTAAATGGTTAATTTCCCAGGCCCATGCTTACACTTTTCAAGGGTATCAGAATTAGTCAGAGATTTGGGATGCATGGCTAGGCTTAAAAAGGCCCTTGTGGTCGTTAGCCTAGCAAACACCTATGAACTTATATCATAAATGTCAAAGAAATGCTGGCTGTGATTCAAGCTATAAAAACCTTACATCATTTTTGGCCACCAGGCCTTTTTCAGATGATCACAAACAACTAACAAGGGGGTACAAAGTCATACCAGCTAAGCCACTTGGCAATGATGGCTGGGGAGTTAGCTGTTCAACACTTCGTAATTATTCAGGCCTCTTATATACTATCAAACAAAATATAGTGACAAACAGACTCAGCAGATCCTGGACAGACCGTCATAAGTAGAAACTCAATCCAGGAATTGATCCCAGTGTGGGGAGCACCTCAAGTAGATCTGTTTGCATCCTTTTCAAACAGATAGCTAGACAAATCCTGTTCCAGGAATCATTGTAAACTACTTTGTAGAACAGATGCTGTCCGATTCCTCTGGTTGGGGATTTTCCTATATGCTTTTCCACCTTTTCCACTGATTCCCAAAGTAGTTCTGAAGATTAAGAAAAATTTACTAAAGTCATTGTAGTGACTCCCTTTTAGCCTAGCAAAATTGGTTCTCCCAATTTATGAAATTCGCCGAGGCAATTAGCACAGACTTGCTCATAGACTGGATCTTTTCTCATACTACAATTTATTTTTATTTTATTTAACATTTGTTTACTGGGAAAGTCCAAGTGGGGCAAAACCTATTTTCAGCGGAGGCCCAGAGAGGAATGCTTCAGATGCATGTCTTTGGAATGTGAGATGAAACCAACGCAAGCACATGGAGGACATGCAGACTCTGCACAGAAGGCACCCCAGCCGAGAATCAATCTGGAGAACTTCTTGCTGTGAAGCGACAACACTAACTGCTGCACCACTGTGTCGCTATAAGGAGAGTGTAATACATTTTGACATCAAGCAGCTACATCTAACTGCCTAGGTGATTCAGTTGTGATACCTTATAAGCACATTTTCATGAGAACATGCAGCAGATATTAAAGGAGTCAAACAAACTTGCTACTAGAAAGCCATATGTTGGCAAATGGAAAAGATTTCCTAGTTGGTGCCTAGTCAATAACCAGGGTCCCTTCAAGGAGTTTGCACTCCTGGTGCTTAAATATTTGTGTGAGCTACTATCATCAGGCCTTTCATATACTTCTATCAAAGTACATCTAATGCCCATTTAATTTTATCTGCTCATGGATCCCCACATTTCTTCTCTAGTCAGTTTATGAAAGGGGTGTTACACGAGATCCCCTCACAAACAAATACCTCCATCCTGAGATCTCAAATTTTTACTGGAGAAATTAACTTTGTCTCGTTTTAAACCTGCCTCTTTGACTAATTTGAGTTTCATTCCTTGGAAAACTGTTTTACTTGTTGCTCTGACATCTGCAAGGCAAGCATCTGAGTTGCAAATCTTCCTAGTGGGGTAACCATATCAGGTTTTCCATAGAGATTGGGTCACTCTGTGGGCTAACCACACATCCATGCCTAAGGTTATTCCATATTCACTTTGATTCAAGCCATCAATCTCCCATTTTTTTATCCAAATCAAGAAAACAAGGGAGAAAGTACAGTTGTGTAAAATATTACCATAATGGTAGATGTCATTGCCTCTACTGCTGCAGTATTCTTAATGTATGGGATTCCCTACCGCAGAAGCCCAATATCCAGCTAGTCTAACAAAGACTGATGTTACTTTAAATGCACGCCAAATGTCAACCAAATGTTCCTTGCATAGTATAGGGCATAAAGGTAACGTTTAGGCCAACCATATTCAGAACTGATTGCCCCAGTAGGAACACCAGTCCAAGGAACCCAAGAGGTAATCTGTACATCCAGTAAGGCAAAGGACTAGGGGGAAGGAAAGTGGGAGCAAATACCGCAGCAGTGAAGGCAAGGACATCTACCATTATTGTACGATTTTACGCAACTTCACTATGTCTTTACATTCACTGCTGCAGTATTCTTAACAGGTGGGAGAGTGCCAAAGCTCAAGAGGAAACTTGGGAGGGGGAAGGAGCAGAACAGTCCCCTAAAAAGCCATGAAGAACAGCACTAGCAAAACCAGCCCTAGCTCTAGAGATCCCATCCAACTTGTAGTGATTGGTAAAGATATGCACAAGTCCAGGTGCTGCTTCAAAAAAAGAATTCATATCTAAGCCCTTGAAAAAAGTACTAAAAGAAGTCACATCTCTATAGTAGAATGAGGGAAAGCTCTTGCCATGAAAAGTGTAACAAAAGAAATAGCCTTAGCAATCCAAGAAGAAATAGTTTGCTTGGATACAGCAAGTCCCAAAGATCTAGGATGAAAAATAACAAATAACTGATCAGATTTTCTAATAGCCTTAGTCTTATTCAAATAAACTTGAGTTGCCTATGAACATCCAAAGTATGCAGCACCCTCTCACTGTCAGTTTGCGGAGGGGGAAAAAGTAGACAGATTAATAGACTGGTTAAGTGATAGCTCGTTAACCACCTTAGGCATAAAAAGTGTTAGTGCGCAAGGAGACACTGTCCTCATGAAAGACCAAAAAAGGAGGACAAGCCATAAGGGCCTGTAACTCAGACACCCATCTGGCAGACATAAGAGCTAACAAAAGAACAGTCTTTCAGGAACAATGTTGCAAGGAATCTGAAGCAGCAGGCTCAAAAGTAGCCTGAATCAACCTCTCCAAAACAAAATTAACATCTCAAGGAGGAGGAACAAGCTTCCTGGGAGGTCTAATATTAAGGATGTCTTTAAGAAATTGTTTCATCTCAAATCTAGAAGCTAAAGGCAGAGAAAAAAGCAGACCAGCAGAGATAGCTGATAAGTGGGGCTTAATAGAACAATAGGCCAAATCAGCATTGAGCAAGTCACACAAATAAGAGAGAACCAAAGGAACATCCACAGTATGTGGGTCCAGGTTATAAGAGAGACACCAAATAGAAAACCTCTTCCATTTGGATAAGTATGATTTCCAAGTAGTAGGTTTCCTGGCCTCCTGCAGGACATGCAGCATGTCCTCAGAAAAAAAGGTATCTATGAGGAATCAATATCCTATCACCCACAGTATCAGTTGAGGCATGGACAGGTGGGGATTGATGAGAGATCCCTTGTCTTGTGAGAGTAGATACACCCTGTGTGGTAACTTGTGATGATTGCCCCTGACTAAATGCAGAAGAAAAGGGAAACAGTGCTGTTACGGCAAAAAGGTAGTCACCAACACGATTTTGGGAGCATCCTGTTGAATTTTCAGCTAGACTTTCAGAATAAGAGGAAGGGGAGGGAATGCATAAAGAAACAGCCCCTTACAAGAAAATGAGACTGCGTCCACCTTCCATACCAGAGGACCTGAGACGCTGGCACAAAACAGAGGAAGTTGTCCGTTCAGAGGGGAGCCAAAATAATACACTTGAGGACTCCACTGGTGGATAATGTCCAGAAACGGTTCCACTTTATAATCGTGAAATACTGAAATCTCGAATTTTAGTATTTCGTGACCATAAAGGTGAAACCTTCAAATACCAAACCTTCACAATCCCGAAACTACAAATCCCGAACACACAGCATACATCACACCACACACAAACCACAACACCCACACTACAAAACAAATACACAAAAACAAAACACCACACATCCATATACCTACACTACACATAAGCTGGGGGGCAAGCCTCCCTCCCCCACACCCCCCAGTTATATATACTAACTCCGAGATCGCACAAACAGTAAGAGACAGTACACTCACACCCAGACATTCCACAGTCCCTCGCACACATGCATACACACACACACACACACACACACACACACACACACACACACACACATATCACACATAGAAAAACACCAACGCATCCAACAATTACACACTCATACGTTCACCTTCCTACCCCAACCCACACATACAATTTACAAACAATCTCACATACACTCAAACTCCCACCCAAAACCCTTACAAAACACTCACGTTAGATTCCACATAAATCCAGACAATACGCCGAACAACATCCAAACCAAACACCGAATGTCACGTAACGTAAAGCCATAACCGTGAATTCGAAATATTCGAGTTCACAATTATGCACTTTTGACCTTTTAAAAATTTGACTGTATGATCGCGAAATACTGAAATTCAAGATTTCAGTGTTTCGCAATTATAAAGGGGAACCCCAGAAACACATCCCTGTGAAGCATCCATTCATGGAACTGAGTTAAGGACCTGCTCAGAGTGTCTGCCACAGTGTTCTGACCGGAAGGGATATAAACTTGACACTTGACAGCAAGATCCTATACCAGAAGTGCCAACCGGCGAAGAACATAAGATGTCATTCCTCCCTCTTTATTGATATGCCAAATCACTGTAGTATTGCCTGTGAACACCTTGAGAGGACCCTGAAGAAAAGAGGATGAAAGACCTGAAGAGCCAGCAGAAGAGCTCTCTTCTCTTTGGCATTGTTGTGCTCCTTCTGCTGACGAGGCAACCACACCCCCTGAACTTTTAGGGAGCCAAATGTCACCCCCAATCCCATGTCTGCAGTGTCTATGGACTACTATTATGTAGAGGGAAGAGGGGGAAGAAAAAGGAATCCCTGAATTCAGAGACAACTGCTGAATCCACCAGTGAAACCCCTGTCTGAAACAAGGAAGAACTACAAGGCCTAGAAGATGTGCATGTTGAACTCACACTGAAATCAGAAACCACTGAAACTTTCTCATGTGAAGTTCGGCCAGAGGGAGCATCAGAATGGTGGATGTCATTTAACCCAGAGCGCTCAAAACTCCCTGGCGGTAATCGAAGCCAGAGGAAGAAGATTGTGAGTGAAAGAAATTAGAGTTGAGGCCTTTGTAGGGGGCAGACAAGCCAGCATTGGCACCATCTGAAGTATGCAACCCAGAAAAACATGATCCTGAGAAGGAGTACAGGAAGACTTTTTGAAATTTATAGTGAACCCCAGACTCTGAAGAAGGGAAACGGCAAAATGAAGATTTTGTAAAAGGGTCTGTGTAGGATGCCTGAATCAACAGGTCTGTATCACTTAATCAAATCTCACATCATCGTACCCCTCTTCATCAAACACCTTTTAATTGATTTCTCAAATAAGCGAACAGACTTTTCATCAAAGTTTTTCCTAGGACAAAACAATGGTAAACAACCCTAGAGACTGCAGAAAAACATAAAACTGAAAACCAACTAAATATACCAACCCAGAGATCACACTACAGTGGGGAAAAGGGCAAATTCTGTATGGTGGCCAACCAATGTTTTGCCCTTGGAAAAACTTTGATGAAAAGTCTGTTCGCCTATTTGTGAGTTTGAGTAAAAAGTGTTTGAAGAGAGGTTCAACGATGTGAGATTTGATTAAGTGAATCAACAGGTCATCCAAGTAAGGAAAAATTTGGATCCCTCGAAACCTACAAAAAGCAATCACAGGAGCAAGGCATTTGGTGAACACTCTTGGAGCAGAAGAAAAGCCAAAGGGCAACTTCCTGAAAATAGTATGGATCAGAATATGGAGATAAGCATCCTTGAGATCCAGAGACACTGTATAGGTCTGATGAAGCAAGAGAAGAAACAGAATCTGAAGGGACAACATCCAAAAGGAAGGCACTTTTAGAAAAGTGTTTAGATGAGAGAGGTCTAGAATACGTCTCCAAGTGCCCTCTTTCCTTGGCACTAGAAACAGTCTGGAGTAGAACTCTTTCCCCCTTTTGGGACACAGGCACTTCTTGAATAGTACCGTGAGTCAAGAGACTTTGAAGAACCTCTGGGAAAAGGGGAAGTTGTTCCCAAGGAGGCTGAGAAATGCCCATAAAAGGAGGATGGGATTTCTAAACCATGAAGTACTCCTGACGAATGATTGACAGAACCCAAGAATCCTGAGTGTTGTGAAACCAAACAGGAAGAGAGAGAAAAAGGTGAAGAGAAAGAGGAATGTGGTCAGGAAGGGATGGATATTCATACAGCACCTGTTTTTTCTGGAAAGGAAGGCTTCAGAGTCCCTGAAAACTGAGGAGCCTTAGCAGGAAGAGCTCTTTTGCCACTCTTCTTACCTTAAGTAGAAGGGTGGAATTGCCTACGAACAGAGACAGGCGCTTAGTAGGGTAGTTTCTCTGAAATTTAGGCACAGGAGAAACAAACACATGTTTAAGCTCCTGGAAGGTTTTACCCTTATCCTAAAGGGACTTAAACCAGCAACAGCTTCCCTGAACAAAAGCTTAGAATCCAGAGGAGCATCCATGAACTTAGTATCATCAGATAGAGGTTGAAGCCTAAGCCAAGAATACCTTCTCACCACTGAACCAAAAACAGCAGCCCTACAAGAGGCAGCTGCTGCATCATAACTACATTTAATAGAATGACAAACAACTTGAGAGGAAGTCCCTAGCAAGGAAAGAACAGAAGTTTTACCCTCAGAGTCTGGAAAATCAGAAATAAGTTGACAGGCCTGAGAAAGAAGAGCCAACACATACCTAGACATATGGGTCTGATAATTAATAGCCCTAAAAGCTAGGGTAGCAGAAGTGTAATTCTTCTTACCCAACTTTTCTATAGTTCTGCTATCCTTGTCAGAAGGCAGTAACTTGAGCAATTGAGATAGCTTAGCAGAGGCTGCAGACACTACAAAGGGGTCAGCAGCAGGACATTTATATAAAAAATAATCCTCAGGCACCCTATAAAACCTGTCAGGTTTCTTGGGAGCAAGGGCAGAGAATCAGGCGCATGAGAGGCATTGGAAAAAACATTCAGCAAAACAGGAGGAATAGCCACAGGCTTAGGGGATTTCAACTGCAGCAATTCCTGAGCACAATCCCACTTAAAAAATCCATCATCCTAGAGAGTGTCCCCCCAAAAGAAATTTCCTCAAAAGGAGCATCAGGACTAATGGATTCCTCTTCCTATGACTCATAGTCCAAAGGAGAAGGAATTTTTGAGTACGGTAAGTCAGAGATTCATCATCAGAATCCAGTTCTCTAGGCCTTTTAAGGGAAGTAGAGGACCAAGGAGGAGCAGGAACCGAAACCCCTTGAGGAGGCTTTAAGGATATTATAGTAGTAACTAGCCCCTGAGTAAAGGCCTGCCAGTCACTTTGTGGATCCCTGGGAGCAGAAGAAACATGTTTAAGTTTTTGTTTCTTTTTTAAGGGAACATCCCCTCGAGAAAAAAAAAACTGAGACGGCAAGGCTCAGACTCCGGATGACAATCGAGAACTGTAGTAGAAACTTCTTCCCCGTCTAAAAATGGAGGCACTTCCCTGGGCCCCTCAGAAAAAATCAATTGTGGCTTCCCCTGAAAGTCCGAGATGGACACCTGCAAATTCTCTTTGGACATGCTGCCAGCCAGTTCCTCACTGGCCTCCAACACAGTTGCGGCAGAGAAATCCAACAACTCAGCCAGGCGAGCCTCTTTTTTGTAATGACCTCTGGAGAAACACCTGGCAGAGGCTGGACAGCAGAAGATTCAGGTCGTACCTTTTTCACCTTCTTCCTCCCTAATGCCTGAACCTCAGGGCGGGAGATTCCTTCTATTGTATCTTTAGCGAGAAGCTGAAGATGCTGGTTCTCAAGATATAAGGAAAGGGAAGAAAGTCAAATGAGTTCCCCTTTTTCTGTTTTGGGGCAAGAAAGTGCTGAAGATTTCTAGTCACTCTGGCTGCTTTTATACTCCCCAAAAGGTATTCGTTAATAGCAGCCAGAGTGATCCTGTAGGAGGGGTTAGAGCTTTGGGAAGCTGGCTGAGCACTTTATTCTTGGTAGGGTACAAACAGGGGCGGCTCGTGGCATAGGGCTGCCGGACTGCAGCCCCCTCAAAAATAAAAAAAGAAAGAAAAAAAAATGAAAAATAAAAAATATTTTTAAAATTGGACTGAGTCCCGACTTATCGGTCTATGCGCATGCTCAAGGCAGCCCGGCCGTCCCCATAGGGGGACACAAGGAGACGTCTGTGCACTTTTACAGTGCACAGACCCGCCAGGATTATGGGACGCGTCCGGACTGCAAGAGGAGCAGCAGGGACTCGGGACAGAGCCTTAGGGATCTCGGCGCGCGGGAAGGAGCATTGGGATCTCGCGGGTCTTCAGTATTGCGCGGGAAGGATGTATGTACGGACGTGGATGTATTCATTCAGGTAAGGTGCCTTTTAATGTACAATGTTTATTTTTATTGAGTTTGTGCTTTTTTTGTGTATGGTGCTTGTGTTTGTGTATGGTGCTTGTGCTTTACTGGAGTTTGTGTATGGTGCTTGTGCTTTACTGGAGTTTGTGTATGGTGCTGGGGTGTGTGTGTGTGTGTGTGTGTGTGTATGTGTGTGTGTGTGTGTGTGTGTGTGTGTCTGAAAATGCCCCAGGTGCTTATGGTGGTGTGGTAGGGAATGCCTCAGGCTTGAACCCTGTACCCTGTATGCAGGTGTTAAAGACTTGAGTTCCCTACCCACCACCATTTGTAAAAAAATTTCAGATTTTTACCTCATATTCGATCTGATCTGTTCCTCATAATATCTGTGGTTTGTAAATGTTGCAATGCTTGATATTTGATGGTGTAGTAGTAGCATTGTTGCCTCACAGCTGCAGGTTCTTGGGTTTGATTCTTGGCTGGGGTTCCTTCTTTGTGGGGTCTGTATCTTCTCCCTGTGTTTGTGTGGGTTTGCTTTTGTGCCCTCCCATGTTACAAAGACATGTCTGCATTATTTCTTCCTGGGCCTCTGCTGAAAATTGTTTATTTGTTCCAAGTCAGACTGTCCTGATTAAAGAATGTTAAATAAAATTGACAGGCATTTGAATTTCAGACTTAAGGGTTTCTGAATGTTTAATTCCTTGTGTATTTGATGGTGCAGTGGTAGTATTGTTGCCTCACAGCTATAGGTTTTCTGGTTTGATTCTTGGTTGGGGTGGCTTCTGTGTGGAGTCTGCATCTCCTCCATGTGTTTGTGTGGATTTGCTCTGGTGCCCTGCCATTTTACAAAGACGTGTCTGCAGTTTTAATCCCTGCTGAAAATTGGTTTTGTTCTGTCACAGGCATTTGAATTTCAGACTTCAGGTTTCTGAATGTTTAATTCCTTGCATAATTGATGGTGCGGTGGTAGTATTGTTGCCTCACAGCTATAGGTTTTCTGGTTTGATTCTTGGTTGGGGTGGCTTCTGTTTGGAGTCTGCATCTCCTGCCTGTGTTTGTGTGGATTTGCTCTGGTGCCCTGCCGTTTTACAAAGATGTGTCTGCAGTTTTAATCCCTCGTCTCTGCTGAAAATTGTTTTATTATGTCCGCAGTAAAATTGACAGGCATTTGAATATCAGACTTCAGGTTTCTGAATGTTTAATTCCTTGTATAATTGATGGTGCAGTGATAGTATTGTTACCTCACAACTATAGGTTTTCTGGTTTGATTCTTGGTTGGGGTGGCTTCTGTCTGCATCTCCTCCCTGTATTTGTGTGGATTTGCTCTGGTGCCCTGCCATTTTACAAAGACGTGTCTGCAGTATTAATCCCTGCATCTCTGCTGAAAATTGTTTTGTTCTGTCCGCAGTAAAATTGACAGGCATTTGAATTTCAGACTTCAGGTTTCTGAATGTTTAATTCCTTGCAGATTTGATGGTGCAGTGGTAGTATTGTTGCCTCACAGCTATAGGTTTTCTGGTTTGATTCTTGGTTGGGGTGGCTTCTGTGTGGAGTCTGCATCTCCTCTCTGTGTTTGTGTGGATTTGCTCTGATGCCCTGCCATTTTACAAAGACGTGTCTGCAGTATTAATCCCTCTGCTGAAAATTGTTTTTGTTCTGTCCGCAGTAAAATTGACCGGCATTTGAATTTCAAACTACATGTTCTTCAGAATACATAGTAGCACAACCTTTTTTTCTAGCAATTTTCTAAGTTTATAAGATGAATATTTTAAATTTGTCCCTATTTTTGGGACTGTATTCCCCGATTATTGGCCAGGTTTTGTGCTAAGGTTGACAGCTATGGCAAGAACTGAATTCACTGAATATGGACTGTAGAATTGTGCATATTTACTGATAAAGGTGCACTGTAGAATTGTGCATATTTACTGATAATGGTGGACTGTAGAATTGTGCATATTTACTGATAATGGTGGACTGTGGAATTGTGCATATTTACTAATAATGGTGGACTGTAGAATTGTGTATATTTACTAATAATGGTGGACTGTGGAAGTCTGAGTAGACTTTTTATGATAAATGTTCTCAACTGGGCAGTTTTGCCATTATGGGTGCATATGTTTTGTTTCATTGCTTACTGGAAAAATGTTCAAAACAAATTTAAAACACCCTCTAACAAGTGTACTGTATTGTACAAGGAATATAATTTTTAGTACAATGAGGAAGGTGTATCAAAGAGCACATGTATGTTTCATATGCAAGGGGCCTATGATTCGAAAACAGCCCAAAATTAATCTTTATCTGCCACTGGCAAAATGTATTTTCTTTGAATGTGGGTTTCAATGCTGTTTCAATGAATGTGAGTTTCAAGGGCAGAGAAGTTTTAATGCTAAGTTTTCATTGTGAGACTGCATTGCTTTGTTTAACAGATGACTTAATGTTTGTGCTGTAAAATACAAAATAAAACTTTCAAATGAAGTCCAATCATTGAAGTAAAGCAGTATGCACATTAGTGTTTATGGTAAATGGAGTGAAATAGCCAAGTAATGGTTAATTGGAATGGCTGCAGAGGCTCCAGTTCAACCATTATTTTGTCAGGGAAGGGCAGCAAACTCAGACAGGCCCAGCTGAACTATACCTCCCAACTGTCCAGATTTTCAAAGAATGAATAGATTTTTGCTTCTTATTTTTGGTTTGTTCATAACATTTGTAGTTTTAATTCCTAAATGATTTGCCAGAAGTCACTAAATAATAAGTTTCAGACTTCCAAACCTTCATAAAAATGCATGTTAAAGTAAGAGCCGTTCTATCAACTGTCTCAATTTATACAAGAGCAATTTTTAGTACTGTTTATATGTGCCCCCAATATATTTGGCCTTGTTCAGATTTACTGCATTAACAGGTTGAGAGGTACATGCAAATAAATTGCTTTATAGAATTAGGCATAGCCAACCTCTCAACTGTCCCCAATTTTTGGCTCAAAATGTTGCTCTTCCCCCTAATAATCCCTCCGTAAAATAGCAATTTTGGAAGAAAACATGGAGGGTTTACAATTAAGAAATAACTGTAATAATCAAAGTTATAGATTACTTGAAATGCATGTAGATTCTTTTATTTTGTCAGCTGCTCAAGGTAGCAGTACTAATATTAAAGTGTCCCTTCTTTGACAGGTAGAAGCTGTATTGTGTGTCTATTTTATATTTTTGCATCACATTTTTGGTCCATTTTTCATAAAATTGTGTTTTTGGCAAATTAGTGACAAATCACTAAAGACTGAAGTTAGAAAATGACAGACATTTGAGTTTCAGATTTTATACCCTTCAGAAAATTCATACTAATGCAAGACCTATTCTATTATCTTTCTAAGTTTATTAGAGCAATATTTAAAATTGTCCTTATTGTTGTGCCTTTGTCCCACTTCTGTGTATGGCTTTGTCCAGATTTCTTGCTCTTGAAGTTGAGAGGTATGACAAATGTGTCAGGGCCATCACAGTCAGCCAGAGAGATTTCAAATTGTGACATGCTTGTTGCACCCCACTCCCCATGTAGTGACTCTGGATGTGTCCAAGCAAGGCAAGGAGTAGTTGTATCTACCTTGGATGGGGAGGACACACTGCATAAGTACTACAGTGGCTTTTCATCTGTCCTTGATTTTGCAGAATGGTCTGGTTTCTGTCATATTTTGTACTGTTGATTTATGCTTATTACTCAAAGTGCCTGTTGCTCTGTGTTTAAGTAGCAATGCTTTAATGACCATAAGGTAAGCTTGTCTGACATCGTAAGATGCAAGTAAGCTTTAATAAGCATACTGTTAAAGAATTGCCAACATTGAAAGCCTTTCTGTTGTTGCCATGCAGAGAATACTTGACTAGATAATGTATAAGCCTTGGGTATTAAAGGACAGGATTCCATTATTTTAAAAAGCTCATTACACTTGTTGGAGACTTCCAGTCATCTCTACAGGCTTTACCCGTAAACTAAACAGAATGCCAATCATGTGTGGTCCATAACCTGTACAGTAATCCTTTAAGCAATGTATCTTGAGCTTGTTTCTTGTTTGCTTTTCATTTTTACTTTTATCATGTTTTCCCCATGAAACAAGTTGTCAGGCAGCAGGTCTTTTTGGATAAGAAACATTTTTACAAGTGGGGGCATCACATAGATTTCTACTTTCAGCATGTTGCTTGGTACTTTAATAAAGCTGAATATATTATAATTAGAACTGCAGTGCAAGGAGAAGTGGTTTGAGTTGAGTGCTTCTGGTTTTCTTATACTTGATTTTGACTGGCATTCCAGTAATGTATTTAAAAGTAATTTATTTTTCATGCCTCACAACCTTTTGTTTCCATCTAGATATTAAGTAAGCTGTCATGCAGCCAATGCATTGAAATATTTTTATTCTTCTACACTTATTTTTGTCTTGATTGGACTTTCATAATGATGGTTTGCCACCTAGGGCAGCGTATTTAATTAAAGTTAGTTTTTTTGTGGTTTTGTGCATAGCTCCTCCCCTTTATGGTTGACCACACCCCTTCCCTTTGACCCCGCCCATCCAGCGTCTCCTGCAGCCCCCCTGTGATTTGAAGTCACCAGCCGCCACTGGGTACAAACCATAGGCTACTGCAACAGTGAGCAATTCAACCATCTTCTGTTATGGGTAAGTGCATCTTACACAACTGTACTTTATCTTCTTTTGGTATTCCTATGTCAGTGTGTATTCTGTTTTCACACTGTTGCCCTATTTATGGAATGTTTGATACTTTATAATGTTTGTTACTTTTTTTCACTGCTAATCTGTAAGTCATTCTAGTTTACAGGAATTAGCTACTGTATATTTGGTTTAAATTTGTTCTTTTTCTTACAGATTGTTTGCTACAAAACACATCTATTCAGCATTTGGACATATCAGATAACTGTATAAGCAGTGATGGTTTGATTGTTTTCATTGGTTTTTTGAAGAACAAACAGCATCTGAAATTTATTGATATCAGCAGCAGAGAAAATTTTCAGCCTGATCCAAAATTGGTTATGGAAATATGTCAGTTAATTAATAAGCTTGGCTCGTTACAAGAAATCAGAATGAGAAAATGGCAGTTTGACGAGCATGACTTGAATTCTCTTAGTGATGCCAAGGCAAAACGTGGTAACAAGTGTCTCTTAAAATTTTAAACCAAGGATGCCTTATCAGCTTAATAGTAATTCTTAGAACTATGCAGATATGAATATTTAAACAGCAGTGTGTAATAGATGCATAAAATTGTGTCATCCACAGGATACTGTCTGCAAAATACTTGAGATAATACTAAGTGTATCTGGTCAGCCAGGGAGTGGATCACTTTGCACTGGATTCCTGCTTCCTGGTGCAAAACATATTTCTTAAACTGTGAAATTATCAAACCTGTGGAAATAATTGATGTCATACAGGATAAGTTTTATACAATATTGTTAGACAAAGTTGTTTTAGTCTGTTTCATAAGTGTGTTGTGTCTGTTTTGTGTGTGTCACTAGATATTGCAACATGTATTCAAAATGTACTTTCACATTTCAGAAAAGCCTTTTAAAGTTATCTATACATTTCACACTGTTTTCACTTTTTCCTTTGCTGCTAGGGAAATCAGAATGGGGAACAGTTTACCATTTCTAAACACACTGGTGGGTGTATGACAGCAGGATGATGGAGGACACTACTGTGTGTCATTACACTTAGGTAACTACTTTTGCTTATTTCTAGAATAGGTAAACCTAATTCTGACCTATGGAGCACTGATAACACAACTTCGCTTCTGAAGTGTGGACAGCCGTCATCTATTTTTACTGCCACCTCACTTTCAAGCTTAGTGTTATAGTATTGTTAGAAAGGCCAAGGACACATGCTTTGGGATTTCTGAAGGAGGGTGGTCTTGCATAGCTGCCTAGTAAGAATGACAAATTAGCAGGACTTCAAGTACATTTACATATTCTTCTGTTTCACTTGTGTACCCCACTGCCATTTAAAATTTGCACAACATTTGAATATGTACACAACCCTAACTCTTATCCATCAGCACACAAACAAAAAATCTTACAGTTAGATCTCTTAGGTATTCTAACTTGTATATGGTTGACTAAGCCCATTTCTTTTCAATGTCATCCAATTGCCTTTTACAAGAAGTAAGGCCCAGGCTGCCCTTATGATATTGTAGAAATATAAGCTACTGCATTTCTCAGCCATCATTTTGTTCACATGTACCGTATCCAACAGCATACACTGTAGTAAGGAGAGCTTTGGGTACAGCATTCTAAACTACTTTCCAGGTACCTCACAGCTGAATTAATACTTGCCTGTAAAATCTCTGTATCACATTAATTTAAAAGTTTTAAAATCCACATTCCTGCACAAGATCTCATGGCAAAGAACCCTGGGGCTCATCTTTCACATTGAGAATCATCAGATGCTTCTGACCAGGTGAAAGCAGGAGCACAACTCTGGCAATGACTGAGTCAGTAATAAAGGAGTAAGAACCACAAAAGAGCAGCTGAAGAATTATTCATAAGCCAGACTGTGGGGCTTTAACTCCTGGCTAGTTTCTTGCTCTGTTCTAGCTAATAATTTTGAGTCTATTTTTTATAAAATAATATCAGACTTTTCATTTGGTTGGCTTTTAGAACTATTCAAGGAAAAGTGTGGTTTATCTGTTAAAGCAGATTGTGTGATCCTGTCAAGGGCCGTGTATAAAGCCCTGTTCATATGTGTTAAACCTCTGTTACTTGCATCTTCATTTTATGATATGCTGTGAATGTGTGGGGATTTGCTTGTCCAAATCATACATGTGAACCTAACTGATCTAATTCCCTTTGAAGTCCACATTAATGAAGATGGAGATAGTCAATGGTAGTCAGTCTGACTTTGATGACTCTATAGTGAATTTCTGTTGGGGTTTCCTTTTCTAGTATCGTCAATTCAACGTGGTAATAAAAATCTCCAACTTCAGCATTTAGGACACACACACCTTCCCCCTGTACATATTTTGAATTCTCACACCAAGGTAGAAGTGAACACTCAGCCTCTGCGCTTTCTGCTACTCACACAGTTTGGATGTTATTCCTAACTGTATCATTTCAGGGTCTCCATGATGAGTATATAAACATATAGTAACTCAGAGTTTCTCCTGTTGTAATCAGATTATCGATCAAGACACATACACACAGTGTCTACTGCATACTAAAAGTGTATAATGCAACAGATTCTCAGAACTTTAACGTGATTGACCTATAGATGAAGACTTCAGAAGTTGGAGGCCATTTCACACAAGATGATGTATCTGGATGGTGCCCATCCTGGAAATCAGCATGAGCGCTTTCTTGTTCCTACTCCTGGTTTGGATAGAATGGAGAGAGAGTAATGGAATCAAGTTCCATGCATTGACCAAAGCCATCTGCTCAGAATTTGTGCCTGGAACTGTCATAAGCTTCTTACATTCAGGATTAAGTTCACTTCCATTATTTGCTGTCACTGGAGGGGGCAGGAGATATGCACCTCTTAAACCAATTTTTGGGGATGAGTTCCAGGCTTCCAGTAGAAACCATCCCACTTTAAAGGATTTGGAGCACCACTCCAATCAAATATCATATCTGATACCTTATCTGAAGACCTCCCTTAAGTCTGCAAGCTAGGAATTTGTTCCTGAACTCAGGCTGGGGAAATCTACCCCTCTTGTGTTCCCTCATGCTGGAGAAAGTCCACCAGCTAGCACTGATGAGACTCTATGATGATCTCTAGTAGCAGGTAGTGTCACTGACATTTGGTAAGATCTGTTTTCATTGGTGCAGGTTCATATCCTTAGAATGAATTTATGACTCCCTTCTCCCATATAAGGCCCTCTTAGGCCTCTAATTATCTACAGGTGTCTCAGGAATGCACCTCCCTGGGAGGAGGGGAGACCATTCAGTGACATAACTGAATGTCTACTGGCTGCTGCTGGCTGCCCTTTGGTGCAGCCTGACAAGAACAGTAACTTGTTTTATTCCTGCTACTTCCCTTTGCATAACTTTTGAGGTTCTTTGTAATTTAAACTTCTCATATGAAGCAATCATGGTTTCCTCAGTGAGGTCATTTGTGGCTTGTACCAAATTTCCTGTACAGTTCCTTAGTAGAGTTGAGTGAATTGTTTGCTAAGCATTCTTCTTTTTTAAACATTTTTCTCCTTTACTTGAGCAATAGATCATTATATAACCCAAGGGACAGGCTTGCAAAAGAACTATTCAGGAGATTTGTCATTGTCTTGCATTAGTCACATTACCTCCAATAACATCCATATCCTTTGTTGATGAATGCCCCTTTTTCTCATCTCTAGTCTCCAGTGAGAATTTATAGGCAGAACACAAGCCCCCAAACACACCTTCAACCATTCCCCTTAGGAGAGTTGAATATGCTCAGCCTCTTCACTAGCAATTTGGCAGAGAAGTCATGCAATATATCTAAGTGGGTAGTAATGTTGAAACTTAGTGTTCACAGCAATAGGCAAAATATACAGCAGTTGAGTCAGCCAGGCTTCTGTGTATATTGTTCCGTAGTCTGCACATAACAGCCAACATCCTTTGCCTGGCATACATGTGTTGCCACAGCAGCCGAGATGCATGGATATCACAACAGTTGGTCCTAATAGTCTGGCACGGCATTTGTCACTATCAGCTAGCAAAAGTCTGATACCACTAGCACAGCAATACATTTTGTATTAAGGGCATATGTATCCACTACATGAATCTCCAAATTCCAGTACTTATGTCAACATAAAAACCTCTGTTGCATGAAAAATTGGTACCGTACAACATTAAATAGATAGAAACACCATCCTATCTCAGGATTGCTGCTACACTGTGTCCAGGTGTTACTATGATAGGCAACCAGTATACACAAATTAACAACGCACAAGAAACCATGGCATATGTTGTGTAATTGTTCCCTAGTAACCCAACAATGTATGGTTTAAAGGGCACAGGAAAGTGGGCTCTTTAAGTAAACATCACAAGTAGTGTTGAGGGATGGTGGTGTGTGACAACTATTGTGAGTAGTGTCCCCCAAACAGTGAAGCACCAAGCTCACAACAGATATAGGCAATGCACCAAGCAGGGAGGGCCTTGCAACAACACCGTGCTGACAGGACTACAACTAAGCACAGGAGAACAGAGTCAGTTGTACACAAACAACTCAAAACACTGCAGCTGCCTTAACAATGGATAGGGAGCCGGCCGGCATGAGCATAGCATGCACTGAAATCACTGTGGTTGAATATGCCCTGAGAAAGTTGTCTACAAGTCTGGAATGGTCCTGAGCCAAAGAAGGAAGGGTATGCTAGTGTTGGATGGAGCCTGTACCACAGGAAATGCTCCACAATAATGTAGGATGACTGGGTTGGCATATATAAGAGGAATAAGGCCTACAGGGGATGCAACATTAGCTGTTACCACTGTGGTGGAGAGAAGCTGCTCAAGACCGTCCCTAACCAACATGCCCCTGATGTCATGGTCCTAATGGTAGTGGTGTTGCAGGATGAACTGAAGGGGTTCACTGTCCATATGTACTGTATGTTCAGCCATATCATTCAGCATATTCTGTAGAAGGCAGATAAGAATTTATTGCAAAATATGCCCTATCATATTATCCTGCAGCTTATTATTACCAGAGCTTGACAAAGGGCACGGGCATGAGAAAATCGGCGACCAGCAACACTATAAGATAGGTGTTGAACAGTACGTGCTTCACTCTGACACTTTCATTCTACCTACCAAGGCTAGCACAGGTGACAACAACGCTATAATATAGCTGGTGACAGGGTTAGACATGGACGGTCTTTGTAAGGCACCCATTATCTTGGATGATGGCACCTTCCTCATGATGACCAATGACGGTTGACAGTTATACAACTTGCATGGTACAATAAGCATGCGCTCCAGCAATAGAGTGGCATCACTTGTGTATTACCTAATGACAAGGAAGACAGTAGTGGTGTATGCCAACATATGGGACATTCTGAAGGGGTTTCAGCTTACAGGGCACACACCCTGGTATTTGTGGACATCTTAACATATTTTGAGAAGACTATGATAAATGTCCATGGTAAGGTGTTCCCCAAGGCAACAACAAAAGGGTGCCTGTTCTACTTCATTCAAATCTTGTGGCCACAACAGTGGATGCATTACCTCTTGGCCCTGCTACAGATGCTATGTTTTCTATCTCTGTCTGTACATTGATCATGACAGCCTTCTTTCCAGTGAATTATAATCCTGTATTTGTGGTTAGCATTGTACACTTCCCAGTGATGTCCAGGATGTGACAATATTCTTTTGCCATCACTACATTAAAGCACTTCCAAAAAGTGGATGTCCCACAGCAAGGGGGTGAATCCCCTTCCCTTCTCCTACTCGCTAAGGCTCTGTAACGTGCATGACCTTGATCTGTCATGTACCAGCAGTCAAGTGTGGCATCACCACTTGAAGGTGCTGCTTGGTTGGCTGGCAGTACGTCTCCTGCATATCCTTCCTGTCTAACAACAGAAGCAGAATTCCTCCAACACCTAGAAGTAAGCCCTGATCAGGGTAACCCCCATTACAATAAGGAGGAGAGCCATCGTGTCAAAACAATATCACTTAAAGCACACATTGGAGTGTAAGTGTAATTACAGCACTGTCCAGGATTTTCTCAGAGCTTAAATACACTGTTATCACTTGTGAACTCTCTGGGACTATGTGTACACCAAGCAGGCTGCACAAAGTTTTCCCTTGCACTTGTCTGCATCTGCCTGACCCACAAAGCTTTCCCTGACACCTTGACTGCCTGCATGTGTCAACATCTACCTGACATAACCAAACTTTCCCTGGCACCCTTGTTCCCCTGTATGTGTACATCTACTTGACCTTCTTTCCAGAATTGCTGCCTACTGTTGCTGTGTTCTGTGGTCCCAAGTACAGCAGGGACCCATGGCAGCATTACATCATACAGTCTTAGTGTTTGCAGCAGTGAGCATGACAACCTAGCTTTACTTGAAAAGGTAATGCACCTCAGATAGCTTCTGTAGGCTTGATTTGACTCTAGTACTCCTGATTAACAAGAGTTGTTGGGAATCACCCTGTGGCTTGCCACTAGATTACTTGTCATTTCTTTTCCTCTAATGCTAACTCCTCCAGTACCCAGGCTGCTAAGTAAACCTATGTAATTTTCTGCCTTGCAGTTAGGGAGCTGTCCCTGTATGCCATGGAGACAGAACATCTTTCATAAGTATTTCTCCATATATTTCCATGTAATCTCATCAAAGTTCATTGAACTATAACACCATTCTTTCCTGCTAGATAACAACTCCAAAAGAACTGTTTTGATTGATTTTGTAATTATGATAGAATCATAATTTTACCTGATCTACTTACTACAGTCATCACTTTGGTAACAAGTGCATTAAAACCAGATTTTCAGTCCCATGGCTACTGTTTTTTTCATTTTATCGTAGTTTCAGTCAAAATGATTCTCGTGTTATGTTTGCATTCTTAGATTTTTCTACATCTTTTCTTATACAGACTTGTAAGTCCTAATTACATTTTAGAAATGGTTCCCACAACCATGTGTGGTATAATTGCCTTCTCCTATAAAGGGGAAGGGGGGATATCTGTCCTAATCCTCATCCTGTCCCAGCATTGTCATGTCCATTGTGTACTGTCACTATGTTTTTCCAAGTACCCTGAGGAAAGGAAATTCCCCATAATTTACCTGAATATTGTTCTGCTATCCAATAAATTAAAATGCAAAACACCAGGACTTGGAGACAGCTGTAGAATCCAGTATAAAAATCTTTATTCGACACAAGTGCTTTTGTGGATAACCCCCACTTCTTCAGATGTCTAATACATTTTAAAAACCGCCCTTAGTTTAAATATATACCCTCTTGGGACACATGATTAAAACCAACCAATACATTGTTCTGATGTAAACAGTCACTTTTAGTTTAAAGCAACATTCTACAAGGTACATACCATCAGATGAATTAAAACCTAGAAGTATATACATACTCTTCTAAGAACCTGTTTATAAGAATGTTTAGATCTTGACTCAAGAATGTTAAGTTGTCAGTCTCGCCTTCATTCTTGCTGGATGGGTTCGGAGCCGATCCTCGACTCCGACTCGGCACTTGCTAAGCTTGAGAGCTAATTTTACCAGCTCGAGGCAACCCTATATCCCATGATGCAAGGCGGAGACTACCCAGATCTCGTTGCCGCTAATGAGGTGCCTTCTTTTACGAGCTCCAGGTAAGTGAATAGATTTGAGAATTTCATCTACCCCCCTTTAAATTTATATATATATTTGTTTTTTGTTGACCTTAACGCTTACTTTAACCCTATTCCCGTTAGTGTTCCCTTTTTTTCGAGTTATTTATCCCCTTTCCCTAGCTTAGGCCTTAGGCCTTCCCCTCCCTAAATTTTTTCCTGTCAGGGATTGTTTGTGTATGACTGTGTGTTATCCCTGTTTATTTTAAATTGTTGGATTGGGTGTTTTTGTGTGTGTCTGTGTTAGTGTTTGTGTTTCCTCGACACAGTTATGTCGAAGGACACCAAGGTCTCAGGCTTCAAGAAGTGTGACTCGTGCTGTCAGAAGATGTCTCTGACAGAAGGTCACACTTCTTGTGTTTATTGCCTGGGACCTTTGCACCTGCAGGACTCTTGTGCTATCTGTCATGCCTTCAGCCCAAGAGTCCTGCAGGAGCGAAGAAATAAGTTGATATTAAGGGGCTTATTAAAGCTCGAGAGATCCCCGACTAAGTCGGCGCCGGGGAAGCCCTCGAAACCTGTTAAGCCTTCGGCTGAGAGTTCCAAGCCGTCGGCTTCGGGTTCACCCTCACCAGGGTCAAGATCGGCTCCGGCCGGAGCCGATCCTTCCACCTTAGCAGTCTCAGTATCGGCTCCATCTGGCGCCGATACTGCCCAATCCAGACATTCAGTGTCGGCTCCAGCTGGAGCCGACGTATCCTTGGCTCCGTTGGCTCCATCGATCTCAAAAAAGAGATCTCGATCACCTTCATTAGAGTCGATACGTTCGGCTCCGAGATCACCCCTGTTCTCGGAGCGGAGCCATCGGTGCCGTTCTTCTCGGTCATCCAGGCTGTCTGATCACGACCTCGAGAGAGTGGTGAGTAGACTATTAAAGTCTCAGGCATTGGCCCAAATACTCCATAGCCCATCTCAACAGACGGTAGCTATTTCACATCCACCAAACATTCCTCCTTTGACTCTCTTACAAAGCTCGGAGCCAGAGCTCCTCGGAACCGTCACCATTGTAGCTTCGGAGCCGATACCACCCCTTTCGGCTCCGTCGTCCTCTGCTCCGATTTCCTCCTTGAGGCCTTCATTGGAGGGATCCGGGCGTCTGGTCTCTCTCGTCGGCTCTGAGGGGGCGAGTG
This sequence comes from Protopterus annectens, assembly GCF_019279795.1. NCBI lineage: Eukaryota > Metazoa > Chordata > Ceratodontiformes > Protopteridae > Protopterus > Protopterus annectens. The sequence goes on along the minus strand of NC_056727.1, from coordinate 620,259,234 downwards.
GCATCGGACCCTTGTCCGACCCCGCTCTCCCTCTCGGAGCTTCGGCGTTGCTGAGCTTGGCCCCAACATCTGCCTCGGAGCCTTCCCTCTCGGTGAGGCCTGGGGTTCCTATCTCTTCGGAGCGGGAACTTTCTGGTCTCTCTGACGGGGGAGCGTTCGAGGTGATGAGGAGTGTATTAGCCCCTGGGCTTAGTCAACGGACAGTTCCATCAGCTCCTCCCACTACAGTGCCTGCTGACGTCTCCTCCCACTCTCTTGCTCCCGGACCCAGAGATCCAATGCCTCAGGTTTCCCCATTGGGAATATCTTCCTCTTCCAAGGCTTCTCCTGATCCGTCAGGTGAACCCCCGCGTAAGAGGACATGTAAGAGGAAACATCTAGACTCCCCTGAGTCTACTACATCTGATACTGACCTGGATGAGTCGGAGGGATCCCCAAGGTCCTCCTCTGAGGATGTCTCATTTTCAGACATCCTTGAACTCCTTAAGCAGAGGGGGAACTGGCCCTCCCTTAATCCTTCCGAGGACGAGTCAGTATACCTGGAGGCGTTCGGATCTCGACCCTCCACCTCCTGGGTGTCTCCGCCTTTCGACCCTCTTATGGAGGTAGTGGCTCGGAAGGCGTGGATGGCTCCGGATTCAGTGGAACCTATCCCTAGGAGGCCTTCAAAATTCATTACGGCCCCACCAGATAGACAATATTTAACAAAGGGTGTCCCAGTTGATGCCATGGTGGTGGCTGCTGCCACCAAGAAGGAACTAGCTGATCCTTCAGTACCTGTCCATCCTCCTAACAAGGATTCTAGGACTATGGACAGGTATGCAAGTGATTTTTCTTCAGCGACTTTTGCCATATCGCTGAACTACTTATGCCACTTCACCCGCCTTCAAAGAGATGTTCTTAAAGAGTTGGGAGAAGTTTTACAGGATCCGTCAGCTGCTGGGTCTCAGGATAAGATTAGCTCGCAGCTAGGAATCCTTAACTCCATTGTTAACTCCTCCATGCAGCTCATTTCTTATGCAGCCGATGGAGCGAGTAGGGCCGCAGGCACAGGAGTGGTTTTAAGGCGTCAGTCCTGGATGCGGCTTTGTAATTTTGCAGACCCCTTCAAGGCATCCTTCGCAAACTCCCCCTTTGATGGTTCGACCTTGTTCGGACCTCAAGTGAAAGACACTTTGACTAGATGCGAACAAGATGGCAAGACTCTTTCTGCCGTAGGAGTCCGTTTCTCCACCCCTTCAAGACCTTACCCCAAAGGGCAGAAGGGAGGGAAAATGTGGTTCCGTAAATCTCAAGGAGTCACGCCTGACGCACGAAGTCAGTTTACGCCCAGAGGCAGAGGGGGTAACAATAATACACGCCGCCCTATGGGCAGAGGGGGTCCGCAGAATCAGGGTAGCAGAGAGCCTCTTTCTGACAAACCCTTCCAGCATCCCTGAGATGTTGCCCGATTGTCCGCCTTCGGAGGCAGCCGGGGGAAAATTATCGCTGTACCCAATAGCCTGGCTTTCCCTTTCTCAAGACAAATGGGTACAGTCGATTATATCCGAGGGTTACAAAATTCCCTTTATTCAAACCCCAGTTCAACAAAAGGGAACCCTTCCAGACGTAAGGGAACTAGCAGTACTAGAAATATCAAAACTGCTAGTAAAAAGAGTCATCCAGCCAGTCCCAGCAGACCAAATAGGATCCGGAATCTACTCAAGGTTCTTTTTAGTTCCAAAAAAGACAGAGGACTGGAGACCAATATTAGATCTGAGCAAACTAAGCAAGTTTGTGAAGAAATCAAGATTCCGGATGGTCACGCTTCAGTCCATTCTGCCCTTTCTGGGCAAGGACAATTGGATGTGCTCGATAGATCTTCAGGATGCGTACTATCACATAAAAATTCACAGATGCTCCAGAAGATTTCTCTGCTTTCGGCTGGGGACCAGTCACTTCCAGTTCAGAGCCCTGCCCTTTGGACTCACTACAGCCCCCAGAGTGTTCACCAAATGTATGGCAGTGGTTACGGCTCACCTGAGACGTCAAGGATTCCAGGTGTTTCCATATCTAGACGACTGGCTCCTCACTGCCACCACCAGGCATCAGCTTCTCCAAGCCAGAGATTACACCATTCACATTTGCAGAGGGCTAGGAATTTCTATAAATTTCGAAAATCTGCCTTGTCGCCTTGTCAATCTATTACTTTTATAGGCGCAAGATTGGACACCGTACAACTTTCAGCAAAGTTAACAGACCAAAGGATCTTGGACATTCAAAGACACGTCCAGGTGATTCTTCTCAGCAACAAAATTCAGGCCAGGTTTGCTCTGAAAATATTGGGTCTTATGGCGGCCGCCATAACACTTCTTTCCCTTGCCTGCTTTTACATGCGTCTTCTACAATGGATGCTATTCACCCAATGGTCTTTTCAACAACTTCCCATGCGTCACGAGATCATAGTAACTCCAACTTGCAAAAGGCATCTGACTTGGTGGATATTGTCCCCTCAAGTTCATCAAGGCAGACCTTTTGTTCCTCTTGCTCCAGTTGCCACGGTTACATCGGACGCCTCCCTGATCGGGTGGGGGGGGCATTATCAGGGCAGAATGGTCCATGGCACTTGGCAACCTTTCGAGTACCATCTGCACATAAATGTCCTGGAGATGAGAGCGGTGCTTTTAACGTTGCAAGCCCTCAACGACTCTCTTCCCCTGGGAACTATTGCAATCCAAACAGACAATATGTCCGTAGTGTGGTATATAAAAGAACAGGGTGGAACCAAGTCCTATCCACTGTGTCGTGAGGCTCTCAGACTTTGGCAATGGGCAATCTCTTCTCACCGGTTTCTGATAGCAATGCACATCCCCGGGAAATCCAGCATCATAGCGGACAGATTGAGCAGAGCTATTCTCATGCCTCACGAGTGGTCTCTCAAACAATCAGTGACGGAAGAGATTTTTCAGAAGTGGGGCCTTCCTTGCTGCGACCTTTTCTCTACACCTCAAAACAGCAAATGCCCAGACGACTTCTCTCTCTTCCCCCTTCCAGGCCATCCCCCCAGAGACGCTCTAACCCAAGATTGGCCCCGGGGACTTCTTTATGCTTTTCCCTCTTTTCCGCTGATACCTCAGCTAATTCAGAAAGCAACCACTTTGAAAGCCAAGTTGATTCTCATTGCCCCTTATTGGCCTCGACAGATATGGTTTCCGTTCCTACATCATTATCTCTTGGTACAGCCATGGCATCTGGACCCGGTTCCAGATCTTCTGACCCACCAGTCGGGTCAACTGCACCAATCCATACCTTCTCTCAACCTCACTGCTTGGTTGCTCTACTTCCATCCCTAGCCAGGCTTCCTATGATTTCTAATCCTGTCCAAGATATCATAGTAGCTTCCCTAAAATCTTCTACCAGAAAGATTTACACTAGTAAATGGCGACGTTTCTCTTTCTGGGCAAAAGCTAGGAACATAGACCCCTATACTGCTCCAATTCATTCGGTATTGGACTTCCTAGCTGAGATTTTTCATTCAGGATCCTCTTCTTCCACAGTGAAAGTTCAACTGGCAGCCATTTCAAATTTTCATATAGGCCTTTTGGACCACAACATTATGTCACATAAACTTTGCAAGGCATTCCTTCCAGGTATCTTTTTACTGAAACCTCCAGTTAGAGACCCCCCACCACAGTGGGATCTAAATTTAATTTTAACATCCTTGATTCTTCCCCCTTTCGAACCCGCAGCTGCCTGTTCTTTAAAATTGCTTTCTTGGAAGACACTTTTTCTAGTCGCCATTACTTCTGCCAGGAGAGTATCTGAGCTTCATGCTCTCTGCATTCGTCCTCCCTATTTAATATTCCACAAAGATAGGGTATCTCTAAGGACTAATCCATCTTTCTTACCAAAAGTGGCATCGCAGACGAACCTAAATCAATCCATTGATCTTCCAGTGTTTTTCCCGAATTATTCTGATAGAGCGGAACAAAAATTACATTGTCTTGATGTTCACCGCCAGCTCAGATATTATCTGGACAAAACTAAAATTTTTAGGAAATCTGATCAACTGTTTCTATCCTATGCAGAGAACAGGAAAGGCCTTCCAGTTTCCAAAGTAACTTTATCTAGATGGCTGTCTTCTGTGATCACTTACATTTATCAGCTCAGAGGCAAAGAGTTGATTTCTAAGCCAAAAGCCCATTCTACCAGAGCTCTAGCTACATCTACAGCTTTTCAAGCTAGACTTCCAATAGACACTATTTGTGCAGCAGCCACATGGGCCTCTCCTCATACCTTTGTTTCACATTACAAATTAGACTTGGCCTCCAGAGACAGAGAGAATTTTGGTTCCACCGTTCTCAAGAGTCTGTTCCATTGAGCCACCCAGGATAGAGGTGCTAGGGACGCGGTGCCATCCAGCAAGAATGAAGGCGAGATTGACAACTTAACATTTAGAAGTTATGTACCTACCATAACGTTCCATGTTAGTTGTCTTCTCTCGCCTTCTTTCTTGCGTCCCGCCCTCCATCCCTCTAGCCTGGTCAGACCGGGAAGATTATGCATCTTCTATTAAGAGGTTATTCCCTTTTTCTAGCTGTTCAACTTCTAGTGTCACTAGATTAGGTTGATCCTTTCTAGAGGGTTATGATGTTATTTAGTATTGTTATTTTCTTCCTCCTCTTCAGTTGGAAGAAAATATTACTATTTCTTTAGCTACCAAACGAGATCTGGGTAGTCTCCGCCTTGCATCATGGGATATAGGGTTGCCTCGAGCTGGTAAAATTAGCTCTCGAGCTTAGCAAGTGCCGAGTCGGAGCCGAGGATTGGCTCCGAACCCATCCAGCAAGAAAGAAGGCGAGAGAAGACAACTAACATGGAACGTTATGGTAGGTACATAACTTCTAATTTCATAACATTTGAGTTTACAATCCCAAAAAACAAATTATATCTGCACATATTTTCATTTTCCACTTGTTATTCAAAACACATGCAAGCCTGTAACAAGAATCAGTCTTTAGTCACACACACAATTCCACTATACATCTTACTTAGAAAGCTGCCTAGACTTCAACTTGGGACGCAGGGGTATATATTCATTTAATCGATGGCCTTTATCAGCCCTTAATCTTACTATCCACTTAGCTTCAAGCTCTTTAGTGATGTTCCATAGATCCCCCCTCTTATACTATTATAGGTTCTCCCTATATCTAAAAATGTAAAGATATGTTCAGTGTAATTATTAATAGTATGTTCACGTATTCTTTCCTTCAGAGACCTGTCTGTCTTTCCTAAATAGAAACTACAGCACACTGCGCAATGGGCCAAATAGACTAGATGCTCGGTTTCACAGGTAGCCTTGATGTCAAACTCATATATCTTTAACTGGTCTGGATGTTCAAATCTAGAACTGCTATCTATATATTTGCAGAAATTGCATCTGCCACACTTTTTTGTACCTTTTTCTATAGCTGACCTAGTGGATCCATGCTTCCTATCATTGATCTTAGGCTGACATAACTGTCTCTTCAAAGATTTATAGTTCTTCAATGAATGCTTAGGTTTCACATCTATTAGATTACTGATGGGTCTTATCTAATTTCAATATATTCCAATGTTACTCTGTCCATTTTATACATCCATGCATCTTTAGAGCGATAGGATGATATTCTAATTTGCTTTTCTCCGATTCTCTCTGCCCATCTCTATAACCTTCTCTGATGTCTTTGCTCCTAGAAAAGTACAATTTAGCCTTTAAACATCTCTGTTTACTCACCTCCTTAATGCTATTCTGTATATCATTAATATGATACCCCCTTTCTAATTAATCACTGCTAGTTTGCTCAACTTGATGAACAAAATCTTCATCTGTCATATTCAGTCTTGAAGCTCTATAAAACTAGTTCTGAATGACATTTCGAAAAATATATGGGGGTGCATATACCGTCCTTGGCTAATAGGTGGTTTACATGGCATTCCTTCCTGTGCAATCGAATTACTACAGTGCCATCATTTTTCTTTCCAACACTAACATCTAAGAAATTTACTGTCCTCATAGACTATATGTATGTAAACTTCAAAAATGTAGAGGTTTGACTAATATATTGTACACAATCCTTCAGTTCTTCACTGTTTCCTCCCCACAAAATTAAGAGGTCATCTACAAACCTCCTCAAAAAATAAACTCTATCTGCATAGGGACCCTGCAATATAAACTTGGTCTCCCAAACTGCCATTATGGCATTGGCGTAGCTGTTGGCACACGAGGTGCCCATAGCTAAGCCATTAGTTTGCCAGTAATAATCTTCCCCAAAAACAAAGACATTGTTCTTTAACACAATACTCAAGAGCTGACTTACTTGCTCTGTAGTGTGCGAGTCAACCATAAACATCTCCCTTAAAAAGGTACAGATGCTCTCTATTCTTACATCATTCGGTATCACTGTAAATAAAGATACCACATCAAGGGTTACCAAATATGTCTCCTGCATCACTTCAAAGTCTTGTGTATGCTTAAACAAATCAGTCAGAAATTGTTCTGTATCTCTTAAGATATGCTGTATGTTGTTAATCTTACGTCTCAAAACTTTTTCTAAATATATTGAGAGAGGTTCTGTGCACCAGTTTCTTCCAGATACTACTGGGCGCATAGGAGGACACTTTATAGTTTTATGGATATTAGGTAACCCTTGGATGACTGGAGTGGTAGGATGCTCAACAACAAAATAATCTAACAAGTCCTTACTAATTAACCCATTTTGCCTTATCTCCTTTGGTAACTACCTTACTGGACACCTGCTTAATTTGATGAGGTTTGATTTTCACATAAAATTTGTTATCATTCAACATTTCATGCATCATTGTATTGTAAGCAGCTGTACTCAACACTGCTATTGGGCTGCCTTTATCGGCAGGTCTTATAACAATGTCTTCATTCTTTTGCATACTTTTCAAAGCAAGATGTTCATAAGTTCATAGGTAGGTACTAGGCTATCGGCCCAAGGGCCTAAGTAAGTCTAGCCAACAAAGTTCCCTGGCTTGCACCAACCCAAGAAAGTTAATTTCCTGTGCCCCTGTCGAGCAGAGCCACAGAAGTGATCCCTGAGGTGTATTTCCTATTTCCCATCCACTCATCAAGATTTTTCTTGAAGAGTGTTAATGAGGAACTTTGCTTAACATAGAAGGGTAGCTTGTTCCAGAGTATGGAAAGTCTCTGGGACAGGAATCTATCCCTCCAGCATGTCCTGTTTATTGTGGTGACAAGGTTTAGGTCCCTAGAGCATGTAGCTCGGAGGGATTGGGATTTCTTTAGGTATAGCATCTCCAACAGCTCTGGGTTTGACATAGCTTTATATGTTAGGCAGAGATCACCTCGGAGTGGGCGATATGCTACAGAGTAAAGCTGGAGTTATTTGAGACGGTCAGTGTAGGGCATCAGTTTGAGGCCAGTAATCCTCTTTGTGAGGTACTTCTGTGGCCTTTCCAGCTGCTGCAGATGTCTTGTGAGGTACATTCCAAAAGGGGCGTTGTACTGTATAATGGGATTAATGAGTGTCGAGTAGAGGGGAACAATGACCTCTTTTTCCTGGATGAGAACCCTTTTGTGATGAGGTGTGCCACATAGAAGGGATTCCAGACTACTGTGGCAATGTGATTATCAAAGAAGAGACTACTTTCCACCTGGGTCCCAAGGTCTTTTATCACACATTCGGCATTAAGATGGCTGCCGCCTATGTGATAGTTCATGGTTTACAGAGTTTTTACCAAAGGGGATAACAATGCACTTTTTGACACTGAGCTTGAGGCCATGGCTCTGACACCAGGCATCTGTCTCAGCGAGGCCCTTCTGTAGGATGTCCACATCATTTGGGGACTCAGCTGTGGCTCCTAGTTTGCAGTCATCTGCAAACTTCGTTAGCCAGAGGTCTTCTGTATTAGCCTGTACTTCAAAGAAGTAGATAACCAAACAGGAGAGGTCCCAGGACTGAACCCTGTGGTACTCCACCTGTCACTGGTTTGAAGTCAGATTTGGAGTCTGCAACTTCTTGTTTACTCAAATTGAACCCATATTTATTCTTACTTTAACTTTCAGAAGCTAAAAATAATCTATACAAAGTTGCTCAAAAGCATTTAACAAGGGGTTCAACTGTGGTACATACAGACTGGGTTTCTTAAAAATATTAACACTAGTATTAATAACATTATATGTTATGTAGTCCTATCTCGCCTACATTCTTCACATGTGGGTTCGGAGCCGAATGTCGGCTCCGACTCGGCCTAATTACTAGCTCGAGAGTCTTTGAGTGGCTGGACTAAGATGGTATCCCACAATACACAGCTCCACATCCCCAGATCTCGTTTGCCGCTTGTAGAGCTCGGATGTGGTCTCGCCTTGGCTGTGGCTAAGTATTGCTATAAAAAACTTTTCTTGTGAAAATTTTTGGGCTAATTGTGTTTAGACTAATAGAATTGTTCATAGTGTTGTTGCTGTGTTTCTTTTGGTAGGTCGCGAGTGTTTTGTGTGTGGTATCCCTTACTCCCTCGGGCTAGGCCCGTTTAAATTAGAGGACCTAGTCCTCCTTGTGGTGTTTGTCTGGCTGTCTTAGGTGCATTCCTCTTAGTTTTTAGTTGAGAACCATTTTATTTAGAGGTTCTCCCCTGTGCCTTGATTGTCGATTTAACTTGTTCTTCGGTTTCTGTGTTAGCAGTTTCCCTCCTTTTGTCAGTAGCGGCTGCTACGATTGTTGGCTTGGCATGTCTAAAGAACAAAAAGAGCATAAGCCCTCGGGCTTTAAAAAGTGTACTAAGTGTGCCTATAAAATGTCTATCACAGACGGACATTCGGTCTGTGTTTACTGTCTTGGAGCCATCCACCTTCAGGAGTCGTGCAGTTTCTGCTACGCCTTTAATCCTCGGGTGCTCCAAGAGAGGAAAGACAAATTGATCCTAAAGGGATTGCTAAAACCGTCCTTTGAGAAGGATTTAAGTTTGGCTCCCAGCTCCCAGTCGAAGTCTAAATACTCCAAATCCAAGAAAAGGTCTCCGGCTCCATCTGTTGCTAAGGAGCCACCTTGTAAAATTACCATTGTCGAGTCTGCTTCCTCTGCTCCACCGGCATCGGGGCCGCAGGTGGTAGCTGTGTCGACTGAGCCCGTGTCCGCTCCGATAATTTTGGAACCGATTCAGAGTCAGTCACCAAGTTTGAGGCAAGGTTCTCCAGATAGGAGGTCTAGGTCTCCATCCATTTCCTCCAAGCTTTCCGATTTGGATGTAGATAGGGTGGTGCAGAGGCTTCTCCAGTCGCCGGTGTTGGCCAAACTTTTCTCGGCTCCATCCCAGTCGGCTCCAGAGCCAGCTCTGTTAGTTGTTCCTGCTATTCCTCCTCCGAGCGCATCCTTGTCGTCAGAGCCGTTAAGCTCCACTCCGAGGGACGTTCGTGCACCGGCTCCGATCCCCCAGTGGGGTTTATCGGTGCCTGCATCGGCTTCGACCTTGTCAGTTCCATCCACAGGGTTCGAGACTCTGGTCTCCTCGGTCGGACCCAAGGGGGACACCTCGGAAGATCCTTCGGTTCCGAGCCTCCCTCTCGGTGTCTTGGCTGCGGGCACACCGGTCCCGATCATGGCCTTGGAAGGCGGTCGGTCCTCCGATTCAGGAGCTCCCGCCTTCAAGGCTATGCGGAGCGCGCTGGCTAGGTCAGCTACTTCTCTCTGATCGGTACTTCTATCTCCCACAACACCGGCGAGAGCTTCTGACACCCACCTGTCCTTGGATAGCAGAGCGCCAGGGCCTAAGGATACCCCCACGAGTGGTCCCCTTCTTTCTGAGGGGCCCTCAGAGCCTGTGCCTGAGGAACCCCCCAGAAAGAAATCTTGCAAGAGGAAGCACGTAGACTCCCAGGACGAGTCACTCACTTCCGATACTGACCTCGAGGAATTGGAGGGGTCCCCTAAGTCTTCCTCTGAGAATGTTTCATTCTCCGATATCCTGGAGATCTTGAAACAAAGAGGAGACTGGCCCTCCAAAACCCCCTCCGAGGAGGAGTCAGTATTCCTTAAGGCATTTGGCGCTCAGCCCCCTGCCTCCTGGGTGTCTCCACCCTTCGAGCTCCTGGACCTAATTTGTCGGAGGGTGTGGGAGACTCCTGACTCCGTGGAGCGTGTTCCTCGACGCCCCAACAAATTTTTGTTTGCTCCCCAAGGGAAATAATTTTTAACAAAGGGAGTCCCGGTAAATGCTATGGTGGTGGCGGCTGCCACACAGAAGGAAGTTGCGGAGTCTTTCTCTTTGGTCCATCCTCCTAACAAGGAGTCTAGGACTATGGATCGGTACGGGAAGCATACACTGTCTTCAGCGACCTTTACCCTGCGGTCGCTGAATTATTTGTCTCATTTCACGCGATTCCAGAGAGATCTCCTTAAGGAGTTAGGAGATACTCTGACGGGTAACATGCCTGAAGCGGTGGCTCAGACTGTCAATGCTCAGCTCTCTACCCTCAACTCCATCGCTAACTCGTCCATGCCACTGATTTCGTACGCGGCCGAGGGAGCTAGTAGGGTGGCTAGCTCAGGGGTGGCCCTCAGGAGGCAAGCCTGGCTATGCCTATGTCACTTTGTGGAGGCCTTTAAGTCTTCCTTTACTGATGTCCCCTTCGATGGTTCCTTTACTGATGCCCCCTTCGATGGTTCCACCTTTTTCCGGACCAAAGTGAAAGGCACACTCACCAGGTGCGAGCAAGAGGGAAAGACCTTGTCTGCCGTGAGAGTCCGTTTTTCCCTGCTGTCGAGACCTTATCCCAAGGCTCAGTGAGGGGGAAAGATGTGGTTGAAAAAATCACAAAGATCTTTTCCTACCGAACAGGGTGAACCCCCCCCCCCCGAGGCAGGGGCGGGGGGGGTCGTACTCAGAGAGACGACCCAGAGGCAGAGGGGGCCCCCACAATTCTGGGGACCGCGATTCCTTTCGTGGTTCCCCATACTCTCATTCCTGAGGGTGTGCCCGGCTGTGCTTCTCCAGAGCCAGTCAGGGGTCGAATTTCCTGGTATCCGGAAGCCTGGGTCAACATCACCCAGGACAGATGGGTGTTAGGGATAATCGCCGGAGGTTACACCATCCCATTTCACTCCACACCCCCTCCCGTCAAATGGATCCTGGACATTCCACCAAGTCAAAAGGGGTCAGGCAGCAACAGAAGTTTCTCAGCTGCTAGAAAAAGGAGTCATCCAACCAGTCCCCCCAGACCAGATCGGATTAAGGACTTACTCAAGATTCTTTTTGGTGCCGAAAAGAACGGGGGACCTGAGACCCATTTTGGATCTCGACCGACTCAGTCATTACGTACACAAGTCCAAATTCCGGATGGTCACGCTACAATCGATTCTCCCATTGTTGGGAAAAGAAGTATGGATGTGCTCCATCGACCTGAAGGATGCATATTACCACATCAAAATAGACAGAGCATCCAGATGTCATCTACGCTTCCGGCTGGGAGCCAGGCACTTCCAGTTTTGAGCCCTGCCCTTTGGTCTCAGCACAGCCCCCAGGGTGTTCACCAAGTGTATGGCAGTGGTGACGGCTCACTTGAGATGTCAAGGATTCCAGGTGTTTCCTTACCTGGACGACTGGCTCCTATCCGCCCCCACTAAGCATCTCCTTCTTCAAAACAGAGATACTACCATCGATCTTTGTCACCAGTTAGGCATCACAATAAACTGGAAAAAAATCTGCCTTGCTACCCTCACAGTGTGTCTCATTTATAGGAGCAGAGTTGGACACTATTCGGTTGAGAGCATTCCTACCTATGGAGAGGATCACAGGGTTGCAACGACAGGTTCGGATGATAATGCCTTTGACATGTGTGAGGGCAAGACTAGTTCTTCAGTTACTGGGGACACAGACGCCTCCCGGATAGGGTGGAGGGCATTATCTCGGCAGGATGGTCCAATGCACATGGCAGGAGCACGAGATAGACTTGCACATAAATGTCCTGGAGATGAGGGCAGTGCTCCTAGCATTGCAGGCACTTCAGGATGTCCTCCCTCTAGGGACTATTGTGATACACTCAGACAACATGTCACTAGTGTGGTATCTCAACAAGCAAGGAGGAACCAGATCATACCCCCTATGCAGGGGGACCATGAGAGTGTGGAATTGGGCAATAGCTTCCCAACGTGGCAACGCACATCCTGGGGATGACCAGTATGATTGCAGACAGGCTAAGACAGGGCGATCCTCATGCCTTACGAGTGGTTCCTGAACCGCCGAGTGGTGGACAGCATATTCAGCAAATGGGGTCAGCCTTGCTGCGACCTGTTTGCCAGTCCCCTCAATGCGAAATGCAGCAGCTACTTCTCGCTGATCCCCCCACCTGGGGAATCTCCAAGGGACGCTCTTGCGCACGATTGGCCCTCGGGTCTGCTGTATGCTTTCCCTCCGTTTCCCCTTATCTCCAGGGTGATTCAGAAAGCGCTATCCCTGGGAAGCAGATTAATTCTGATCGCACACACACTGACCTCAACAAGTATGGTTCCCCTTCCTTCAGCCTTACATCGTGGATGCTTCTTGGACTCTGGACCCCCATCCAGACTTGCTGACACATATGTCGGGACAGCTTCACTCCTCCCTGGAGACCCTCCGGCTGACCGCCTGACTGCTCCACTTCCATCCGTAGTTAGGTGTCACGATTTTTCTCCAGACGTAGCCCATATTCTTTCGTCCTCTCATAAACCGTCCACTAGGAAGATCTACTCTAGCAAGTGGAAAAGGTTTTCGATATGGGCCCATTCCAGAGGTGTTGACCCCTACACAGCCCCCATTGATTCTGTTTTGGAATTTCTGTCTCATTTATTCTACCAAGGGTCTGCCTCAGCCACCATCAAAGTTCAGCTGGTGGCTATTTCAAATTATCATGTGGCTTACGAACCTAGCTTAATGGCACACAAGCTGTGTAAAGCGTTCCTGAAAGGCACTCTTCTCCTTCGTCCCCCTGTATCTCAAGCTGTTATGCCCTGGGACTTCAATTTTGTTCTGCAGGTTCTCACTCTCCCACCCTTTGAGCCCGTGGCTTCCTGCGATTTAAAATTTCTTACATGGAAATCTGCCTTTTTGATAGCTATCACATCGGCTAGACGAGTATTAGAACTGCAGGCCCGCTCAGTCAAGCCTCCATATTTGATATTCCATAAAGATAAGAGTCTCTCTCAGACCAAATCCGTCCTTTCTTCCCAAAGTGGCTTCCTTATCTAATATTAATCAGTCCATTGAGCTGCCGGTCTTCTTCCCCAACTTCTCCAGTAAGGCAGAGTACCAGTTTCATCTGTTGGATGTTCATAGACAACTACGCTTTTATCTACACAGGACTAAAGATTTGCGGAAGTCAGACCAGCTCTTCGTTTCGTTTTCAGAGAATCGCTTGGGGTCTGCGGTTTCCAAAGTCAACATCTCTAGGTGGATAGCTGGTTGCATCTCCTTTATTTATCAGGCAGGAGGAAAGAGCCTGCCCTTTCCAGTCAGAGCACACTCTACCAGAGCAGTTTCCACTTCCACAGCTTTTCAGGCTAGGTTATCGCTGGATGATATTTGTGCGGCTACAACATGGGCTTCTCCACACACGTTTGTTTCCCATTACAAAATGGATGTGGTGTCCAGGGGCAGATCATCTTTTGGCTCCACAGTGCTCAGGAGTATTTTCCATTGAGCCACCCAGGATGTAGGTGCTAGGGACTCTGTCCCACAGGTGAAGAATGTAGGTGAGATAGGACTACATAACATCAGTTAGTTATGTACTCACCATAACGTTAGATGTATGTAGTCCATCTCGCCTCACATTCTTCATTACCCCCCCCCACCGTCCCCCACGCCTAGAGGATTTGGAGGATCTCCTTGTACTTCTGATGTTACAGAGTCCCTTTGGATAATTTGTTGGACCTCGTTGTTATGTGCGTGTGTGTGTTTGGGCTATGGATATGATACTTCAGTTGGCAGCAAACTAGATCTGAGGATGTGGAGCAGTGTATTGTGGGATACCATCTTAGCCCAGCCAATCAAAGACTTTCGAGCTAGTAATTAGGCCAAGTCAGAGCCGACATTCGGCTCCGAACCCACAGGTAAAGAATGTGAGGCAAGATGGACTACATACATCTAACATTATGGTGAGTACATAACTAACTGTTGCTTCATTATGTAACAATTTCAACATCACATTTCTGGTAAAACACTTGATGTCAGAAATAGCATCTGTTAAATCACAGTACCTTATGGGGATATATGTGAGTCCCTTTTGTAAAACACGAAGTTCATTTTCATTTGAAACATAGTCAGAGATATTCCACACTAGCCTTCCTTGAAGAAGGCCTACTTTATATTCTCCTGGTTCGTCATTTGGTCGTCTATCTTTCTCTTCTGTCGGCTTTTTGCTTCTTCCTCTCGAGTGCTGGGCTTTCACCTTGTTTAAATCCCTCACAGGAAAATGAAAGGACAGCTGACGTTGCCCTAAAGTGTTCAAGTCAGTTCCACTGGAAGGCATCATCTTCTCGGCTGACCGATGAACCATTGCTTTAACTTCAAATGTCTTTTGTCTGGCTCCTGTTCCATTTGAAGTTGTAATGCATGGATTTATTGAAGAAACAGTAGCCGTTGAATTCATGGTGTTATCTTCAATGCCGATCAGCATTGTAATGGCTACGGCGTCATTCGTAGATGTACACTCATTGTCAGTCACAGCTACAGCTTGCAAATCATTGGCTGAGGCTTCCTCTGGGGTTGTCCTTAACTCGTTTGACACACCTCTGCTTTCTGAGAACCTGGGCCAAGAAAAAATATGTCCAGATTCAAAATCACGATGGTCTCGGACTATTTTCCTCAACTTCTGTTTGGTCAGCTTACACTCGTAAGCTGATACTATGTCCAAGACAGTTAGCAAATATTTATCAACTAGATTAGTTTCAAAAAGAGAAAGCAGTTCAGCATATTTAGTTTCAGCTGACAAAGTAAACGCCTGTATCTTTCTCTGCTGCTGTAATCTACAGTTAAATATAAGAGGTAATTGTAGCTAAATTCACCTTCTGCCAGACAACAAGTAACTCCTTATCACAGTTCACATAAGAAGGCATTTTGAAAATTCTAAGACCTCTCAGAACAAGGCCTTGTAGGAGGCAAACCTCCGTATGGAACTTTTCAAATTGTGCTTGTTTCAGCTTAAACAAATCTTTTTCTAGGGCTAACAAAACTTCTTTTTAAGACCAGTCAAATCTATAGCAACTGCTTCAGTCTCATCTTCATCAATGGTGCAGTCCAGCAATGGATTACAAGTATAATTAATTGCCTTCATCAAGGGGTTCACTTGAATAATACTTTGTTGTAGTCCACCTGGATTATAGTCCAGTTCAATAACATCTTATCCTTCAGCCATAATATCCAAAGCTAAGGCAGCACACACACAAAATTAGAAGTAAAAAAACACAAAACTGCCACCAAAGCTTTAGAACTCACTTGTCCTGCAAAACAAATCCAGAATAAAATGCAAAACACCAGGACTTGGAGACGGCTGTAGAATCCAGTATAAAAATCTTTATTCGACACAAACGCTTTCGTGGGTAACCCCACTTCTTCAGATGTCTAATACATTAATTCTTTATGTTTGCAACCAAGTTAATTCAAGTCAACAACATGGACAGCAACTGAATTTAATCAGCTTCACAAATCAAAAGATTGCAGAAGAGCTGAGTGAAATAGATCTTCAATGACTTTAATGCACCATTTATCCATTGTTGCAATTTATAACTTAAATAAAATAAGCCATCCATCTTCAAAAGCCTCAAGACTCCGTATCCCTGAGTTTCGAATCCTAAATACTTTTAGAAACAGATTACCCATTTATTGGTATGACCTAACTCCTGTAGTGGAATACCATTTGCTGCCCTCTCTGAGGTGGTTCCCAGTCATTTAGTAAGTGCCTTATGAATGAAGATCATACAAGAACAGAGTCTCCTGTCACCCCTGGTCCACACTCCTCTTTCCACTTTGAGTAATTGAATAGTCAGTCATTTTTAAATATATTCTGTCTCATTCTGATTAGTAGGGGTACAAGAAACAACCATCCTCACCTAAGATTTCTTAAGCTTACTGACCGCTTTATGGTTAACCTACTTGTTTAACTTGTTACATTTTCACTGTCTCATTCCTGTGGCATGGAAATGTGACATCATAATACTAAACCATGACTTTGTATGATCCTCTTATACCTTGCATCATATGTTTACTTGTTGGCAAACTGTCCCTGTTAAAATTCTGGAAATAAACTTTTGTGAAACTCTGGAATACCATAATAAAGTCTGTCTTCCAGGAACCTGCATGCTTTCAAACATAGTCATTCAAACATTACTTATTTTTGGCTGCTATATGATCATATTTTATGAGGCATGGATACCAGCATGCCTAATAGTGTATTTTTTTTTTCATCACCAAACTATTTTAATTAATTTGTGGCTTTTTCCTTCTAGCTGCAATCATATTCTGCCATTGTCTTTGCTATAAATAGACTTTTTTTCTAGTTATCCTTTTGACAGAATATTACTTACCTTTTTGAGCATAAAACTTAATGCAGCAGTTCCCAAGATTTTGTATTGCAGCTGCTTTTCCTTCTTTATAAATTTTCTTTTAGATCTGGCTCTGTCTTTATATGTAGAAAATATAGTACTTAGACACATCATCTCTTGAAATAGTGTTTCCTGTGCTGTTTTGCACAGCTCTGATACCATTTGCCTCTATACTGCAATTAATATAAATCTCTACGTTTGAAGGATGTTTGAGGAAGCTCTGTAAATGTGACAAAATGGGAGTTTGACAAGTTTGCCTTCTTTAATGAGGTTCATCCACCTTGAAGATCATTTTCAGTGTTTATTGTTATAGACTACAAAACCCGTGGCCAGTGGGCACCAATTAAGAGTTTACTGAATGACAAACCTGTCTCATGGACTGTATTTTCAAACCAAGTAATTACAGCTTTTTCCAAAAAACTTCTAAACTCCCAGCACTTCTTATGAGCAAGGGTAGCGTGTTCTGTAGTTCAACAGGCCTGAAATGGAAAAAAAGAACTCTGAGCTGAAAGCCTAGACTGTGATAAGGAAACAAATGCATTGTAAGTCCTCATAGAAAAATGTTGCTGCATGATTTTCATTCATATGACATTTCTATAACAATATTAGGTCCCCTCATAATAACCTATATCAAATAGAAAAAATGGCAAGTATTTTAGGTATGGTATCTAATCCGAGCAATGTGTCTAGTAAGTTCTTTGCATCCTTTTCAGATTTCATTATCTGAGGGGAGTTATTCATGCAGAAAGAACCTCAATATTCTTTGACGGGTTTAACTGAAGCCATAAATAATGGAATCTTCAACTTTTTCATCCATTCTTGAGAGACATCACATGATGTTTCTTATCAGGCCATAACATCTTCTCAATATGTCCCTAAAATGTTCCTCAGAATACAAATGCATGTCCACAGTTACCTCTAAATCTGTGATGTGATTAGTATTTGTCTGAATATGATTATTCAACACACATGTAAGAGAAGATAACATATATGATATGAACAGAATGAAAAAAATATATATATCAAAAATGTTAAACTAAAGATATTTGGTAGAAGAAATAAGTGATGCATTTTATAAGGAAGAGGAAAGCACTATGACAGAGTTAAAAAAGAAACGGGTGAGATTATAAGGGCTAACAATGAAATCCGGGATATTGGAGTAAAAAATTAGAAAGAAATGTGTGCAGAAAGAAATAAATGTATGACTATGAAAGTGAATTTAAAGAAAATGCTTAACTTGCAGAGAAAATATTATACAGGGTAGTGAAACTGGAAGAACTGGAAATTATAATTATGGAAGGAAATACAAGATAAGTACCAGGAGGTAATGGTTTGGGATATGATGTTTATAAATATATAGCAGTAAAAGATGATTTTGGAAGTTGTAAGTGAGTAGTAAGAAAGGGGGTTGGAAGAACATAAAGTATGTGATGGAATCATTATTTTCCTTTGGAAGACCTGGGAAAAGGACAGCTTAAAGAGCTGACATCTGATAACATTTTACACTGTAGATTGCAAAATAGCGACAAAAGTTTTGCAAAAATATTTGGAAGTTTTATGCACAAGAATTTATAAGAGTGGGCATATAGTATTATGGGTAATGGTATAAAAGAAATTTTAATATTGATGAAAAATGATGCATAATAATAGTAGTATGTAACATAATGAATCCTTTTGATGTGCAATCTCTAAAGCACTCAACAAAAGCAACACCAAACACCACACATACTCCTACACCCAGTGGGGCCCCTAGAGCAAAGCCCATAATGCAAGGAAGCACATTACCTAGGACTCTTGTCATAGGGGACTCCGTTATATGATGCACATGCCCAACTCACCAGACTGAATTTTAAGAAGATAACAGTTATTTGCTTATTTGAGGCCTGGATCTGCCAAGTTACACATGCTCTCAAGTCAATGCACCACAGGTAGCAGTATAATTCTGTCATAGTCCATGTGGGAGTTAATGACCTGAGAGGTACTTTCCCTGGATGATATGAAGAAAGACATTGTTTATCTGTCTAAAGATGTGTCTTAGGCAGGTATGTACCTTCCACTGAGCAACATTCTACCTTCACCAAGGATGATGCCACTGAATGAACAAAAGATGATTGACTTCAATAAGTGACTTCGTTTCTGGTGTCCTTCCAAGAGGATTCAATATTTGTCAGCATGAGAGGACATGGTTAACAGACCACGTTGCTTTGCAAAGGATGGTCTGCACACATCTCCCCTAGGCTTTTAAATATTAGCTAAAACTTTATCCACCCACTTAGAGCCTTTTTTTAAGCAATGCCAAATTGACAAACCTACTGACATAGCAAATAAAACTCAGACAAACCTAGCAGTGTTACTACTAAAGGTAGTAGCCTAAACAAGAAAGTCCACACCTTCCAAGCTCATGTCAGTATGGAGAATATAAACATCTTTGCCATTACTGACGTGATTTAAATCCATAGAAGGTAGTCCAGCACTGCAAGACTTCAGTGCCTTCCACATATTTAAACCATCAGCTGCACAGACGTGGACAAAAGGTAGAGAAGTCTCTATCTGTATTAACAACTAGCAGAACTTTACATTGGTTAAACAGGATGTTGCCCTGAAATTTATCTAGATGCAAATCATCATGGACAAAGTCTTGTACCTTATCCTAACAAGTTACAGGTCACCCTTTATGTCCTTAGAACGCCATAGCTCATACCTAGACAGACTGGAAACACTCACCATTAAACCAAATACCCTATTCATGGGAGACTTTAACTACCCCACTATAGACTGGGAAACATACACTGCCTCATCCTTAGACACAATAATTCCTGGACTTTATTAGCACAAATACCCTTGACTGGATAGTGCACACACCCCCACTAGTGGTTCAAACATACTGGACCTTGGCACATAGGGACACAACTAGGTTGAATTGCCTGGCTTATAAAGGCCCTGATCATCATTAGCCTGTTATATAATTGTGAACTAGGAACCTATGAACCTGTAACATTGTAACATATGCAATGTACAGATGTGCTGAATCTTAAAAGCTTGCAAAATAGGTAGAAGAGCTAAACTGTTTTTTGCAAGGGATATACAGAAATACATGGATATGGGTATTAGTTAATAGGGAAATATTGAAAACATTGAAATTAATAAGGGTCTGTGGCAAGAGTGCCCAGTCTATAGCTTTTCTTTTATCAGTTAAAGGAATCATGGTACAAGTTGGTGGTGACATAAGAGATGAGTATGTTTTTATAAAGAGAAAATGGAATTGCTTATTGAGGTATACAGATGATCTGATCATACTGTTTAGAAATAGATGCTGAGTACATGAAATATTGTGACATGGTAAAACTGTGAGGGATTTACTTTACTAGGAATATTACTGAAATATTATGGCAGAGTTTGGGCATGGGAGGTAAAGTGTGAGAGGAAGAGTTAAAGAAAATAAAACAGCAGTTGTGGGAAGCTTTTAAGATGACAGTTCAGTATATGTGCATGTATTATATATTAATTACCTAGCACATTTAGGGTATGTATCTTTATGCTTTCACTATGGAGAAGATGGAAGCTATTAAAGTGTTAATTTAATGTAATATAGGCTCAGTTAAACCCAGTGAAGAGTGTGGATTACAATTGCTAAATCTGCTGTAGATATGGCTTCTTTGAATCTATTTTGGATATTGAAAAAGTTTAAAAGGAAAATTTGCTGGCCAGATTCTTATGGTTAAATATGAAAATTTCTGAAAAAATGTTGGAAAATAGAAAAGAAAAAACATTGACTTGGATGGAGAAGTGTGAATGTACTATAAAAAAGCTCAATATAGGATCATAGGAGATTACTAGGTTAATGACCCTGGGGCCCTTACAAGCCTAGTCAAGAGTTTATCCCCAAAAAAGAAAACTCAATCAGCACTTATCGCCCCTGTCAATGAAGGACGCGGGTGGAGTCCCTGGGACAGATTTGTGGTTTCCCATCCACTCATCAAGGCTGCACTTGAAGAGGGTCAACGACATACTTTGACATGTATGGGGAGTCTGTTCCAGAGAAGGAGGAGCCTCTGGGAGACGAACCTGTCTCTCCAGCAGGTTTTGTTAATGTCACATATTAGATTTAGGCCTTTTGATTGGGTAATGCGTGAGGAGTTAGACTTACAGATATGGAGCATCTCTAGTAGATCAGCGTCTGAGATTGCCTTGTAGGTGAGACACCGATCACCTCTGAGCAATCTGTACGATACAGAGTAGAGTGATAATGATTTGGGCCTGTCCATATAGGATAGGTGTTGGATGACATGGATTCTGTTTATGAGATATTTCTGTGGCCTTTCCAGTTGGTGCAGATGTTTGGAGAGGTACATACCAAATGGAGCTTTGTACTCAATTATTGGCCTGAAGCGGAAGGAGTACAGAGACGTAATAACCTCCTTTTTTCTGGATGCAATCCCTTTACTTATGAAATGAACCAAGTAAAAAGCTTTTTTGACCACTGCCACTACATGATGGTCAGATGAGATTGTTGTCAACCTGTGTACCCAGGTCTCTCACCACAGTTTGTGTGCTTAGGGGATTATCGTTGATGAGGTAATCAGTAGGGCTGTGTTTTTGCCGAATGGTATGATAATACATTTTTTGCATTTAACTTAAAGCCATGACTTTGGCACAAGTCATTTGTTGCTGTGAGACCCTCTTGTAGTGTGTTAACATCATTTGAGGAATCAATCACAGCACCCACCTTACAGTCGTCTGCAAACCTGATCAGCCACAGGCCTTTTGTCTTTGTCTGGACCTCTGAGAAGTAGATGCCAAACAATAGGGGTCCCAGAATAGATCCCTGGGGTCCCAGAATAGATCCCTGGGGAACACCACTAGTGACAGGTCTGCTGTTGGAAGTGGTAGCACCTATTTTCACCTTCTGGGTCCTATCTGTGTGCCAGTTGGCCACCCACTAATAAGATAGGGATTTACGCCAAGTTGGGATAGCTTATCAAAAGGCTTTGGCCAAGTCAAGGTAAGCTATGTACTGACTTTCCCTCATCCATACCTTGGTGAGAGTCTCAAAAATGTCAACTAGGTTCAACAGGCAAGATCTGCCCTTGATGAATCCGAACTGGGTGGGGTCAAGTGCTTGGAGATTGCTTATGTCCTTGTTTATGAGGTCCATATGCTCCATGGCCTTATAGATCAGACTTGTCAAGCTAATGGGGCAATAATTTCCCAGGCCAGTAGTAGCACCACCTTTGTGCAAGGGGATGACAATGGCAGATCTCCACTCTGCTGAAATGAAGCCCGTACTTACGCTATGGTTGAATAGGGTGCTCAATGGCCAGGCTACTTCTTACTGGAGATGATGCAGATTTGCAAAGTAAAAACTGAAGAAATACCTGACAAAGCTTTAAAAAAAAAGAGAAGGATTAAGAAGAATCTGGAAGTGGAGTGACTTTTTATGGAGGATACTGTTAAATGCATTTCAAGTAGTTTCAGTGTTGTAGAAGCATCAACAAGAAGGGAAGTGGTTTTGTGTGTGTGTGTGTGGAGGAGGAAACAGTAGATCTGAAGTAGGCAGACT
Organism: Protopterus annectens; assembly: GCF_019279795.1. Lineage (NCBI taxonomy): Eukaryota > Metazoa > Chordata > Ceratodontiformes > Protopteridae > Protopterus > Protopterus annectens. Next base: position 620,237,100 of record NC_056727.1, on the reverse strand, counting down.
TCATTTGTCTGCAACCTGTGGGTATCGCATCCGACCTCGGATCCGAGCCGGCATTTCAAAAGCTTAGGCTCTGAGCTCCTAGCTCCTCCCTCTTACCCATAACCCCTTGCCAAGCCCTGACTGACCTCAGATTTCGTTTGCCGCTTTCAAGTTGCGACGGATTCTTGAGCTCCTGGCGAATTTTTAGTACAGATAAGTTTTCTGACTGAAAAATTTTCTGAAATCTTAATTTAGTTAATTTAGTTAGTTAGTGTTGAGTGTGTTAGGCTTTCCTCTCTCTTTATTTTAAACTTTCCACGGGTTTTGCGTAGTTTGTGTGTGTGTGTTTGTTGTAGGCCTATTAGGGCTTGTCATGTCTGAAGCCCATAAGGCTGTATTCTCTAAATGTACCGAGTGTGGCCATAAGCTGTCCCCAGCGGATGGCCACACTGGTCATGCTTGGGGGTTGAACACCTGTCATCTGGTTGTACCATTTGTGCAGGGTTCAACCCCCAAGCTTTGAGGGAGCGGAGGTCGAAGCTGGTGCTGGCGGGACTTCTCCCTCCAGATACCGCTTCGGCTTCTGCCCCTTCTACTCAGCAAGCTGTTGCTGTGGGCTCTCCTCCTCCGGCTGGGACTCAACCTCCCTCTAAGTTGCCGGAGGAGAGAGAGTCTTCCAGGGAGAGAGAGAAGGAGAGGCACAGGGAGAGGCACCACAAACGGAGAGCTGAAACCTCCAGTTCAGCTCCTCCATCTAAGCGGGCCTCCCCTGTGCCTTCTAGCTTTCCTCCTCCTCGGCTCCACTCCCCTCGGTTCTCTCCTGGGCCCGAGGAGGAGGCTAGCCCTTCAGGGAGGTCCCCAAGGTGGCTCTCTAGGTCCGCTTCGGTGGCCTCCACCAGATCCACTTTTTCCATGAGCGAAGCAGATATGGACCGGATGATGAGGAAATTCATCCAGGCCCAAATGCAAATGGGAGTGCTCATAGCCCCCATCCGGGAGGGGCCGACTCCACCGCCTTTGGCTCCTTCTCCGACCCATACCTTGGGTTCGGAGCTGTCGGCGCCGGGCAGAGTTGGATCCGGGGGTGGGTCGGATCCGATAGGTCGGCGCACCTCGGATCCGTCCCATCCCTTGAGTGCTTGGTGCCGGACCCGACCTCTCGAGCCGAGGACCTAGCGCCGGATCCGAGGGAGCTGGTGTGTCTTCGGCTCCGTCCAGGTCGGAGCACACCGGTCTCTCGGATCCGACGGTTTCGGCTCCGACTCCGATCCGTGTGTCGGATCCGAGTGGGGGTCGGCTCTCGGGGTTTAGAGAAGCCGGCTCCCCCTCGGCCTTCGACGTAGTGGAAAGGGCACTGTTGAGGACGTCCGGACCCCCGGTCCCTGCCACGGCTCCATCCCGCACTCCCTTGCAGTTGGGCCAGGCTCCCACCAGCCGGTCCCAGGGACAGCCCGCCTCGATGTCCCAAGTAGTTCCCTTGGAACATCCAACTGCGGAAGAGTACTCCTCGGACAGCCCCCCCGATGAAGTACCTCGGAAGCGTAAGTGCAAAAGGAGGCACATGGACTCCCCCGAGTCCGTCACCGAAGACACAGACTTGGATGAAGGGGAAGGCTCCCCAAGATCACCCCCTGAGGACGTCTCATTTGGAGACATTATGGAAATGTTAAGGATCGGGGGGGTGGTCTGCCCCCAAGGCTTCCTCAGACGAGTCTGTATTCTTGGAGGCATTCGAGGCGGGCCCATCTACCTCTTGGGTGTCCCCTCCTGCCGATCCTCTGGTGGACCTTATATCCATCAGAGCGTGGAAGGATCCGGACACCGTTGAGCCCGTACCCAAGCGTCCTGACCGTATCCTTTCCCCTCCGGCGGACCGCACTCACTGGAGCAAGGGCCCCCCAGTAGATGCCATGATGATGGCTGCAGCCACTAAGAGGGAATTGGCCCAGGAGAGTCCCTCTATGCATCCTCCGGGCAAGGAGTCCGGCTCGATGGATCGCATTGGGAAGCGAGTTTTCAGTTCAGCAACCTTCTCTTTGAGAGCGCTGAACTACATGGCACACGTCATCAGGATGCAGCGGGATCTGATTAAAGAATACGCTGCATCTCCCCCAGAGTCTATGTCGGGTGAGGATAAGCAGGTATACTCTACCCGAATGGCCACTCTTAGAGCGGTTTCTAACACTTCTATGCGGCTACTTTCTCACGCTACCGAGGGAGCCGCTAGAGCTAGCGGAGCAGGCCTAGTCATGAGGCGGCAGGCCTGGCTCCGCCACTGTGATTTTGCAGAGCCCTTCAAGGCGACTTTCGCGAATGCCCCCTTTGATGGTTCTGCCTTGTTTGGCAAGACCGTTCGCGAAACACTGGTCCAGAGCGAAAAGGACGGGAAGACGCTGTCTGCCATCGGAGTCCGCTTCTCAGCTCCCCAGAGGTCCTTCTCGAAGAACCAAAAGGGACAGAAGAAGATGTGGTTCCGGAAATCGCAGCAGTCCCAACCTGCTCCGGATAACCAGTCCTCCCGTGGCAGAGGAGGACAGGAGGTCGCCGTTCCAGAGGCAGGGGGGCTCCTAGAAACTTTGGGTCCAGAGAACCTTTCTCTGAGAGACCCACGCAGCAGCCCTGAAGGGTTGCCCGGCTGTCCATCTCTGGAGGCAGTCGGGGGGCGTTTCTCGAGGCACCTAACTTCTTGGGAGTCCATCACATCAGACCGTTGGGTGCTTCGCGTGATATCCAGAGGTTATACAATTCCCCTGTACAAAGTTCCCAGATCTCGCAGCCTCCCAGATGTTCCACCCGACCAAAGGGAGGCAGCAGCTATCGAAATCGAACAGCTGCTACAAAAAAGAGCTATCCAGCGCGTCCCCCCAGATCAAACCGGGTCAGGGTTTTACTCCAGGTTCTTTTTGGTGCCAAAGAAAACGGGGGACTTAAGACCGATCTTAGATCTTTCCCAGCTGAACCTGTCAGTAACCAAGCAAAAGTTCCGGATGGTCACCCTTCAATCTATACTCCCCCCTCTTGAGGGAGAACGACTGGATGTGCTCCATCGACCTCAAGGACGCGTACTACCACATTCGCATGGACAGACGGTCCAGAAGGTTTCTTCGCTTCCGGCTGGGAGCCAGTCATTATCAGTTCAGGGTCCTCCCCTTTGGTCTCACCTCAGCCCCCAGGGTGTTCACCAAGGTTCTAGCGGTGGTAGCGGCCCACCTGAGGCTACAGGGATTACAGGTCTTTCCGTACCTGGACGACTGGCTCCTGACGGCATCATCAAGGCATCTTCTGTGCTCAGCCAGGGACTACTTTCTTCGGCTAGCCCCGAGGCTGGGCATCACTGTCAACTGGGAGAAATCTTTACTGCACCCCACACAAGCTATAGATTTCATAGGAGGAAGGCTAAACACCAGGTCAATGCGAGCCTTCCTCACTCCAGACAGAATTGCCAACCTGAAGTGTCATGTAGCAGCGGTCCTGCAACCATCTCCAACTGCAGCTTCGGTCCTGAGGGCCCTAGGTTCAATGGCGGCAGCTATACCGCTTCTCATTCATGCTCGCTTATGCATGCGGGTTCTTCAATGGACCCTTCAGGTTCAGTGGTCCCCTCTCTGTTCCTCTCTCAACACTCCGATAGCGGTCAGCAAAGCGTGCAAGCATTCCCTTCTTTGGTGGCTTCTTTCTCCGGAGCCCCTGACAGGGAGACCTTTTTGTGCTGCATTTCCCCAAGCCACAGTGACCAGGGACGCTTCTTGCCTCGGGTGGGGGGGGCATTCTGCGGGAAAGATTGTCCAAGGCACGTGGAACCCCACAGAGACTTAGTTGCATATAAATGTCCTGGAGATGAGGGCGGTGCTCCTAGCGTTGCAAGCACTTCACCACGTTCTTCCTTCAGGGACTATTGCGATTCAGACAGACAACATGTCCGTAGTCTGGTACATCAACAAACAGGGAGGAACCAGGTCTTATCCCCTTTGTCGAGTGGCCATGAGAGTCTGGGAATGGGCAATTTCCACCAAACGCTTTCTGGTAGCAACGCACATTCCGGGAAAATCCAACATCCTTGCGGACAAACTCAGTCGCACCATTCTTTCTCCTCACGAGTGGTCTCTCAATCCTCAGGTAGCGAAGAAGATTTTTGCCGTTTGGGGGCAACCCTGTTGCGATCTTTTTGCCTCTCCCTCAAACGCCAAATGCGACAATTTCTTCGCTCTGCTTCCCCCACCAGGGGAATTCCTGAGAGATGCGCTGGTGCATGCTTGGCCTCCCGGTCTCCTTTATGCCTACCCTCCACTACCTCTGATGCAGAGGCTCCTGCAGAAAGCCAACAGTTTGGGGAGCAGAATGATTCTCATTGCCCCGTTCTGGCCTCGTCAACCCTGGTTCCCCTTTGTATGGTCTCACAAAATCAATCCACCCTGGATTCTGGATCCGATTCCGGATCTCATCTCCCACCCTCTGGGAATTGCGGTTCCCAACCTGCGCACCCTGAAATTGACAGCTTGGCTGCTCCAGTTCCATCCTTGATTAGGACTCCCGGTATCTCATCATCGGTCAAGGCCATCTTAGTGGCAGCTCATAAACCTTCCACCAGGCAGGTTTATCGGAGTAAATGGAAGAGATTCTCTATTTGGGCGGTTCAGAGAACTTTGGATCCTTTCTCAGCACCTATGTCTGCAGTGCTGGATTTTTTAACAGACCTCTTTCATCAAGGGGCAAGTTCTTCCACGATTAAGGTACAATTGGCAGCCATCTCGCATTATCACATTGGTCATGAGGCAGCTCCTCTCATGACGGCGAAATTGTGCAAAACTTTTCTCAAAGGGATTTTTTTGTTGAGGCCTCCAGTCAAGGAGATTGTACCACCTTGGGACTTGTCGTTAGTTCTGCAAGCCCTTACTGCTCCTCCCTTCGAGCCTGCAGCTTCTACAGACCTAAAGTACCTTTCCTGGAAGACTGCCTTCTTAGTAGCTATCACTTCAGCCAGAAGAGTGTCTGAGCTTCAGGCTCTATGCGTCAAGCCGCCTTACCTTTCTTTCTTTCCAGATAGGGTGTGCCTCAGGACCAATCCATCTTTTCTCCCGAAGGTCTCTTCAGAATCTAATATTAACCAATCAATCAATTTACCTGTGTTTTTTCCCAAGTACTCAAACAAAGGAGAATACAAATTGCATTCCTTGGATGTTCATAGACAATTACGATTTTATCTTCACAGAACAGCTGGTCACAGGAAATCAGACCAGCTGTTCGTCTCCTTTGCCAAATTTGCTTTGGGTAAAGCAGTGTCTAAAGTCACACTATCTAGGTGGATTGCTAATTGTATTCTGCAGGCTTATGACACTTCAGGTAGACCTGCTCCTCAGAGGGTTACGGCTCATTCTACTAGGGCAGTCTCCACGTCAGCCGCCTTTAAGTCCCGTGTATCATTGGATGATATCTGCGCGGCAGCTACTTGGGCCTCGCCTCATACTTTTATTTCTCATTATAAGGTGGATGTTGTTTCCAGGGGAAGAGCATCCTTTGGCTCAGCGGTGCTCCGGAACATCCTTCCATGACGGCCGCCCAAGATTCAGGTAGCTGGGGACTCTGTCCCACAGGTTGCAGACAAATGAAGTCTGCCTACTTCAGATTTAGAAGTTATGTACTCACCATAACGTTCCATCTGAGTAGGTGACTTCATTTGGATGCAACCATCCCCCTGACCTTTATAGAGCGAGCATTTTTGCTTTTTCGTGTACTGTAGTCAGTATTATTTAGGCAAACTCAATCTGAGGTCAGTCAGGGCTTGGCAAGGGGTTATGGGTAAGAGGGAGGAGCTAGGAGCTCGGAGCCTAAGCTTTTGAAATGCCGGCTCGGATCCGAGGTCGGATCCGATACCCACAGGTTGCATCCAAATGAAGTCACCTACTCAGATGGAACGTTATGGTGAGTACATAACTTCTAAATCATTTTATACAGTGTAATAAAACAGCAAGATTCTAGGTGGGAAAAACAGAAATTATGGAATATAGAAAGAAGGTAAAAGTTAAGATACATATGCCTTTATAAGACGAATATCAAAAAAGAGTATTAGTAATGTGAATGCTATAGATTTTTTATGGCATATGCAGAGAGCAAGGTGCTATGAGTTGTAGCTAAGAAAAGAGAGAGCCAGTATTGCTGCAGAGATTAAATTTTGATTGTAGAGAAAAGGCTTTGGGAGTTAAAGGGGTGTTTATTTATATCTTATTGGTTATTTTTATCTTTATTGTTATTTATAAGAAAGTTTTTGATTTTTTTTAATAATTTATCTCTATTCGTCTCAGTATGTCTAATAGGCTCCTTTATATCTACCTGAGTGCCACCAGCTCATACAGATGGGATCTCTGAAAGGTGGCATGCTGTGGAATGCAGCACTCCCATTTATGCCATTTGTGGAAACAGAGCCGACAGACATTTTTTCTTCCATCTTCACAGTGTGCTAACCTTTGAGCCACTGGCGCTAACTGTGTATGTATTTTTCAAGTTACATAGAAGGCTAAGCTGCCCGATGACACACCCAGCAGGTTTTTCAATTTCAGGTAGCTGAATCAAATTATTTTATTTATTTATTTTACATTTGTTGACCGGGCTAGTCTAGCTGGATACATGTCCTTTTTCAGTAGAGGCCCGGGGAGAAAAGCTCCCACAAATAACAGAAGTATAAGTTTACAATTATATACAAGAAATTACATTAAAAATAAAATCAAACAGTAATAACATCTAAGTATACAAGCTGTTAGTCTGGTAATCATTTGTTGAGATGGCCAGATGACATAGATACCTGAGGAGATAGTAAGATTCTGGATAAAGAATTGTGAGGTAGAAAGGAAATTAGATACTAATGGTCCTGTGGGAATTAGTCAGGGTTGGAACATGGGCATAACCATTGAGACTTAAGAAATTCCCTGATATTAGTTTTGAATAAATTGAGTGAGGTCATGAGCCTGAGGTTGTTGGGAAGGGAATTCCATTGCTTTCCAATGGAGTTAGCATAAAGAGCATCGCCGCCCATGTTATTAGATTTGATGGTTAATATCTGAATACTGTTTGAGGATCGTAGGCTACTTAAGTTGGTGTAGGGGGTTAGAATTTTGGTCAGCGAGGGGGTTTTCTCTGGATGATTGATTATTTTGAATGCTTCGGAGAGTTGGTTTAGTTTAAGCAGATTGGGCAGTTCCAACCAGCCAAGTTTTTTGAGGTTGAGGCAGTGGTGGGTACGATAGGGTGTAGCTGTTACAAATCTGGCAATATGATGGTAGGTGGTAGAGAGGTTATTAAGCTCACGTTTGTTGAGGAAAGATAGTATTGGTGAGGCATATAGTAGGGTGGAGAGGAGATGGGTACGAGCAATGGTTAATTTTGCATGCGGGGTAAGGAAGTTCTTGATTCTGTACATTGACCCAAGTTTCTTGTTAACTATCTTAATAGTTTGGGCAATATGCTTGTCGAATTTAAGCTTGTGGTCAATAGTGACACCAAGTAGTTTGGTATGGGGGACGGGCTCAATGATGGTGCCATTAGAGGATTCCACAAAAAAGGTCCTGGAGTTATCAGGTGGTGGTTCTTGGGGTAGGGAAGTGGTGGATGTGGGGAAAAATAAAAGTAACTTGGTTTTAGTTGGGTTGAGTAAAAGTTTCCGGTCAGAGAACCATTGTTCAACTTTGGCAAAACATTGTTGGGTAGCTGCTTGGAGATTTTGAAGAGAGATATCAGAGCATATCAGGGTTGTGTCATCTGCATATTGAATACAGGTGGCTGTGGGGATGACTGTGTGCAGATCATTTATGAAAATAGAAAAAAGAAGAGGACCAAGTATGGAGCCCTGTGGAACACCAATATTGTTTGAGAGCAGATGAGATATACTATTTTGCCATTGGACTGCTTGTTGCCTACCAGCAAGGTAATCCTTAAACCAGTTTAGGGCCAAGTTGTCAAGATGAAGGGTTTGCAGGGTATATAGTAGTAGTTGGTGGTTAACCATATCGAAAGCTTTCGATAGGTCAAGAAAGAGGGCAGAGGATGTTAGTTTTTTGTTACGGTTACTATTGACTGAGTCTACAAAGGAGAGGAGGGCAGTGGTAGTACTGTGGTGGGGGCGGAAGCCATGCTGGGTTGTAGACAATAGATTATTGAGGGTAAGGTAGTGTAGGAGTTGTTTGTGAACACACCGTTCCATGATTTTAGCTAATGGAGACAATATTGCGATGGGTCTATAGTTAGATGTTTCTGTGGAGGAGCCTCCCTTGTGAAGTGGAATGATGTATGAAATTTTCCAAATGGGGGGGACAGTGGCTTCAGTAATGGATCTATTAATCAGGATTGATATAGGATAGGCAATGACATCGGACGATATTTGTAGGTATTCCGCTGGGAGGTGATCGGCCGCTAGGGTGGTCGGTTTCAGTTTTTTTAATAGAATGCGAATGTAGGAGGTAGAAACTGGTTGTAATTTAAAGGAGAGAGAAGCTGTGTTATCAGGAAGAGTTAAGGAGGGGGAAGAGGTGGGTAGTTGATTGGCTAAGTATTGGATGGTCTCAGTAAAAAAAGTGTTGAAGGTATTAGCTACTACTTCTGGTTCTTGACCAGTAAGATTCTCAGGGGTTGGGGTAGTTGATTTACCAGGATGGAGGAGGTTGTTAAAACCAGCCCAGAACTTTTTTGGGTTAGTCTGATGTTTGTCCTGGAGGTGACAGAAGTACTGTTTTTTATCTCGAGTTATGTCAGTTTTCGTGGAGTTTCTAAGCTGCTGAAATATTATACGGTCTAGGGGAGTTTTGGTAGCTCTCCATTTGTGCCAAGCCTGGTCACGGAGTTTAATCTTTGCTTTGGTTTCTCTTGTTAACCAGGGAGCAATGCGGTCTTTGGCTCTAATTAGTCTATTAGGGGCATGAGAGTGGAGAATGTTTAAGAATGTGTCATTAAAGTATGACACGCTCTCGGCAAGGGGAAGAGTATTTAGGATAGACCAATTGCAGGATTTTAGTTCCATAGGAATAGTTCTGGGTTGAAGTTTTTCTTATTTCTAACAAGTTTGTATAAGGGTGGGTTGGTTCAAGAAAGTTTGTGCTTTAAAATGTAAGTGACAAGGTGGTCGCTAAGGTCGTTAGGGAGGGTACCAGTGGTATAGTTGATTGGATCTTTATTCGTGAGAATCCAGTCAATCGTGCTCTCTTTTTGCTGAGTATTACCAATTCTAGTGGGAGATGTAATATTTTGGGAGAAGCCATGTAGGTTGATGAGATAGGGATTTGACTTGGGGGAGCAGTGGGACCAGTCAATATTGAAGTCCCCTAGAACTATGGTTTCTTGAGGGCAGTTAGTTGCTAACCAGCTTAAAGTTTGCTCTAGGTTTTCATGGTTCTTCCCTGGCGGAATATAGATTACTACAAGATTGATACATTTTTGGGTGTTAATACAAATCTTTAGTGAAATAAGTTCTATGTTAGAGACCAGGGGAGGATGCAATGGGTTCATAATGATGTTGAACATGTTCTTAAACATGACAGCTATTCCTCCACCTCTTTTGGTTGTTCGATCCCTCCTTAAGATATTATAGCCAGGTGGAAGAATTTCTTCATCCTTTGTGGCAGGTTTGAGCCATGTTTCTGATAAGCACATGATGTCTGGGGAGTGTGTAGCTAACATAGCATGTAGGCTATGTATTTTGTTGTTTATACTTCTCAAGTTGAGGTGAAAGATGAGGAGGGAGTTAGTGGGTCTTTGGGGTAATGTTGGGGTGACAACATCTCGATTGGTGGTAGGGCCTGGATTCGGGTGAATGTCACCATGCTGGGTTATACAGAGTTTTAGGTGCTCTAGGAATCTCTGGAGTTTGCACAGTAATTTGAGGTGGGATTTATTTTTGGTTGGGCTAGGGTAGTGAAGGGTTAGATGAGTTTTAAAGAGACCTTGTGTTTTTGCAGGGTGGAGAGTGGATGCTATAGTGTTTGGGGAAAAATGAGTGTGTGGGGTAGTGTGAGCCTTGGGAAAGGAGATTTCTAAGAGTGATTGTTGTTCGTATCTTGTTAAAAGGTACGGGATAAGAAGAAGTAAAGTTAGTGAGAAGATGAAAGAATACATAGTTTTGACCATAACGGTGAAAGAGAGGTAGCTTGTGGGATGGGATGATAGGAGGGGTTTCTAAATTTTTCTGGGAGTTGTCTAGGAGTGAGGGAGGAGGAGCTGTAAATTGGAGGACAGCCGTAATTGGGAGGAAGAGAGGGTGGGAAGGGCTAGATATCACTATAAATTTAGGGGTAGTGGGGGCGGGTGGGATAAGGGGGCAGGGTGGGCGCGAGCCCAGAGCCAGCTGGCTAAGTGGAGCGGGGAAGCTCTGCCCAGAGTTTGCAGGGCCTTAGAGTCAGCCAGATGCAAGTCTGAGGGTCGGGTGCAGGATAGGACTTTCTTAGATGTAAGGACCTGGAGATTTGGCAGGCTAGTGTTTGGTTGCTGGTAGATTTGAGGTCCTGTTTATTTTCCTGCCTGCTAGACGTTATCCTGGTTAGATACACTGAAATTTTGGGTATTTCCTTAACTGTAGAGTCCTTTACAAGATGGGAAGTTCAGGGTCTGTGCATTCGCACCGTCGATGCCAAGAACCGGAGAGCCACGCAGTGTACTATAGAGGGGGGGGGGGTTCCTGGAATGAGAGAAAGGAGAGATACACTTTTAAAGACACGTTACAAGCAGTCGCTAGACTGTGTTATGCAGCAGGTTGTTATCTCTAGAGTTAGATAGAGGTAGGCAGTAGGGGAGAGGTATAGAATTCAGATTGCAGTATCTTCTACAATAACTTCACTTTAAGCTAGAAAAACAGATGATGCTTAGGCAAAGTACATTGGTGTTAGCTACTTTGCTCTGCTAAAACAGTGGAAGCAAGCAAGTACAGCCAGTTTCTTTGGATTAGTCAAGGAATGCCAGTATCAGCGTCTGCATGTGTAACCCATAGGCGTCGTTATCTTAGGACTGCATAGTCATTCACGCTACACATCGAAAATTTTAACATAAGCAGTAGTTTTAGCCAGCTAGACCACGTTCAGTAGTCTATACAAGAAGCCAGTAGCAAATAGAGTAGGTTCTATTGCAGTTAGTTATAATTAATGAAAATTGGAGAAGTTTGCAGCTAGTTCCGAAAGTGATAAACACTAGTTTATCACACAATAAACAATAACACAATGTTTAAACATAATACTGCCCAGAGTAAACACAGTTTTTAGATGTTTGTGCTAGTTTAAACTAAAAGCGCCTATAACAACGCCAACACTACCAGAAACAGAAACAATCCAGTGCAGGGTAAAACACGCTACAATACAGCACCGAGTAGAACACAGATTTCAGATGTTAGAAGCAGTTGTAAACACTATAGCGCCTATAACAACGCCAACACTACCATAAACATTACAATGCCAACACTACCAGAAACAGAAACAATCCAGTGCAGGGTAAAACACGCTACAATACAGCACCGAGTAGAACACAGATTTCAGATGTTAGAAGCAGTTGTAAACACTATAGCGCCTATAACAACGCCAGCACTACCATAAACATTACAGTGCAGGGTAAAACACAATTATCTTACTCTAACAGTAGTTTGAACTTGTGGCGCCTATAACAACACCCACGCTACCATAAACAGTACATTGCAGAGTAAAACACGGTTTTCGTTAGAGCGTAGGATAGTCAGCCGCCCTGTTAGCGAGGCGACTCAAATACAAACTGCAAAGAATGGTTAAGAAGGTAAAATAAGACCAAATAGTTCTGTTGAATGTACCTTGCGATGAGGCGTCCGGGCGTCCGAGCAGGGAGATAGAACAGTTCCAGCGAGTCTAAGATAAAAAATGGCGGAGACTGGCGGGGAATATGAAAACTCCCTGACGTCAATAATACCTGCCCAGAGTTCAATAATACCTGCCCAGAGTTTGCAGGGCCTTATAGGCAGCCAGATGCAAGTCTGAGGGTCGGGTGCAGGATAGGACTTTCTTAGATGCAAGGACCTGGAGATTTGGCAGGCTAGTGTTTGGTTGCTGGTAGATTTGAGGTCCTGTTTATTTTCCTGCCTGCTAGACGTTATCCTGGTTAGATACACTGAAATTTTGGGTATTTCCTTAACTGTTGAGTCCTTTACAAGATGGGAAGTTCAGGGTCTGTGCATTCGCACCATCGATGCCAAGAACCGGAGAGCCACGCAGTGTACTATAGAGGGGGGGGTTCCTTGCGATGAGGCGTCCGGGCGTCTGAGCAGGGAGATAGAACAGTTCCAGCGAGTCTAAGATAAAAAAATGGCGGAGACTGGCGGGGAATATGAAAACTCCCTGACGTCAATAATACCTGCCCAGAGTTCAATAATACCTGCCCAGAGTTTGCAGGGCCTTAGAGTCAGCCAGATGCAAGTCTGAGGGTCGGGTGCAGGATAGGACTTTCTTAGATGTAAGGACCTGGAGATTTGGCAGGCTAGTGTTTGGTTGCTGGTAGATTTGAGGTCCTGTTTATTTTCCTGCCTGCTAGACGTTATCCTGGTTAGATACACTGAAATTTTGGGTATTTCCTTAACTGTAGAGTCCTTTACAAGATGGGAAGTTCAGGGTCTGTGCATTCGCACCGTCGATGCCAAGAACCGGAGAGCCACGCAGTGTACTATAGAGGGGGGGGGTTCCTTGCGATGAGGCGTCCGGGCGTCCGAGCAGGGAGATAGAACAGTTCCAGCGAGTCTAAGATAAAAAAAAAATGCTAATAATTATGCTATTAATATCATACCAGACATATCTAATTATGAATTAATTGAAGCTGAGACAGCCGTTTTAAGTAAACGAATGTCACTTATGCTGGTGAGCTCATGTATTATAGTTGATGTTGTTTGTAAGAACTTTAAATTTAAAACTTATGTTTCCATCAGACTCGTATGAAGCACAAACATTAAAAAGTTCCTTTATAAATGTGTGCCATCCAGTAATAGCCTTTCAAAAGGCCCGTGAAGATGATATGTATAACTTTTATAATACTGCTTCAGCTCGTGAATTTTATGATTTGACAGTGGTTGAATTATGTACTTTATGTATATTAAATGATCATAAATTAATAATTAGAAATGCAGATAAGGGTGAGGTAATTCTTATGAATTGAGGTGACCGTATAGCAACTAATTTGAAATTGTTAAATGACAACAAAACTCATAAATCCATATCTACAGCAAAAGTTTATAGAATAATAATGAATGCTAAACCTTGGTTTATGATCTACATGTGAATGATTTCATGAAAACTAAGATTCATTTTTTATATATTATATTTAATTTTGTTTGTGTTTTATGCTCTATCAAAAATTCAGAAAAAAAACTTAAAGGGCACCTGTGAGGCTTAAGTTTAATCAAGGGATTGTCTCACTGAATCAGTTTTGATATATTTTGGAACAAGTGCTCAATAAATGTCTTTGTAATACAAAAAAGTATGTGAAAAATAGTAATGATATTTATTGGCTTTACATGTTTACAAATACAGATGGATTGCTGAATGTGATGTTTGGTACTTTGAGTACAGATTCACTATTTTATAGTTATTTATAATATGGAAGTAATAAATCACTAGACATTTTATAGTGTCTTTTCTAAAAGTAGTCCAGTTTTCATAGTTTTGTTTTTAAAACAATTTGTGTATATTTTTATGTTATGGAGAAGTGATTCTGATTTTTTTCATATATCACAGTTTACTTCATCATGTAAAAAAATGTAAATATTTTTGGATATACGTCTGCAATGTGTGGCTGATAGAATACTAGAATTCATGAATTCATAGGAAGTGACTTAAGGAAAGTCTCTCACACCCCAAATATATATATATATATATATATATATATATATATATATAAAATATGAAGTAGCATACACGTGAACCACATTTTCTGACTGTTGTATATGGTGAGATGCTTGGGGTAACTAGGCAAACAACTAATGAAGCAGAATGTGAAGAGCATATAGATCATTTAATACAGCAGTTTAGTGTGAGATGTTAAGATGAGTGTTTAATACTAAGGAGAGAGGAATTCCAGAGATAATCCAGTGTTTGGTTCATCTGATGGGGTGGTAAAGATTAATTGGACAGGAACAAAGTGCTGTTGATATGCACCAGATATAACAGTCCAATACATGATAATTATAAGAAACATTGCACAATATACTGAAATAATTTGATCCACGTAATAATAATATACCCAGTACACCTAAAGTTGTGTATAAAAATGCACAGAATTTAGAGAGACTATTAGGCTATGAAGAGCAACAATATAAACTGTTAAAGAATAAACATAAGGACACAAGGACTAAGCGCTGTCACAGTTGTTTCTGTTGTGGATATGTTTCACAGAATCAGCTATTCATGCATCTAGTTATGAATAAATCTATCATTCTGAATACTACAGTGATCTGTGTTAGCAGAAATATAATTTATTTAGCAAGATGATTGTGTGCACTGGCTTTTGTATTGCTAAGTGTAGTAGAATAGATAAGGATAGTAGTAGTGGACACTGCTCTGACCTAATATGCATGGTTGAAATTAATGTAAGATTTCAAGGGTTAGAGCCTCAAACCAATAATGAGATTAAGATTACTACAGAAATTAATAATTACTTCATCTGCTGTGTTTTAGAGAATTATTTCTACCTTTTTTCCAGTATAATGTTTTTAATGTGATGTTACTGTAGAATCATTTATTTGGTTCTGTAATGTGACGGTTCATGACTGTGTGTGGTTTTAAACTGTTGTTTATGTTGATTGTATGAAACATGATTTACTAAGGTGTTTAAAAAATCATCTGTATGTGGACTGTTTTTTGAATACTTGAAAAAGCACAGTGTAGTGTGAAAACTTGCACATGGTTTTATACTGAAGAAAATAATGTCATTTGAGCTACTAGTCTTGCTAGTTTTACTTTCTGTTGAAAGTTTGGCTCAGAATTTACCTACTGGAGCTATTCTTCATGTTTTGTTACTCTGTGTATATCTCTCTCTCTCTCTCATATATATATATATATATATATATATATATATATATATATATATATTTAAAAACAGATGTCATTCAAATTTTTGGCCATGCCTGCCAAATGTGCTTCATTTAAACATTACTATTATAATAAATGGATCTGATAAGGGTTTGCTCCCGTAGCAGGTTAACTTTTGACGTTACTGTTATGTGTTAAGGTGAACAAGGTGTAGTTTATGGCTTTGTGTGTGTAAGCACTATAGTCCACGGTGGAATGTGCCTATCCATCATTTCATTAAAGCAGATGTTCTGTGTAGTCACATTTTATTTAATGGTGATGATGGTGGTGTTCAGCTGTGTAATGCTGGACAGCACATCACTATTTATGGGACTGCTGGTGCTGAGTTGTGGATGTTGGTGCTGTACATCCATAAATTTCCCTCTAAGATTCCTGACACCACTCTACAGTGTACTCCATGATTCACATGTTTATGAACTGTGCACTGTTTCAGCACTTCATTTACATACCTACTGCACACTTCGATGCATTCAGGTATGCAGTAGTATATGATAATACTGTAAGGAGTTGCACATCTTTTATAGATTGTGTAGGGCTGTAATGTATGGTTTGATCCACATACCAGCCTCAAAAAGTTAGTCATGAATATAAGTCCAAGCCTTAGAAACTGTCATAATATTGTTCTTCCATAATGTAACAAGATTTCTGAATGCATTATGTTAACAGAGTAGCAATAAACTTTCCATATACATTATGATATACTGCAAATTCCTATATTTACTAAGTAAGACAGTTAAATCCCTTGAGAAGTGACCATTTTCCAGAGGACTGTCTGAAAAGTAATGACTCTTTATTCTCTGCATATAAATCTCTAAGACTGTTAATCCCTTGAGAAGTAACCACTTTCCAGAGGACTGCCTGAAAAATATTGACTCTTTTTATTCTCTGCCCGTAAAAGTCTTCATATGAAAAAGGGTTTTACATATTTTCTTAATATTTTCAGGGAATATTAATACTATAATTGCACTAACTAGGTATGCATTGGGTTTCTGTCCTCAAAATAAAGAGCATTTGCATGTTGAATTTCAAGGACAAAAATGAATCTAATATTCATGTCACAGCATATGAAGTAATAAAAAGTAATGTTTTATACAGGAATGTATGTTAATTTAAACTTGACATTTATAACACTAATATATTTTGTTTTTATTTTTTTCTCTGAAGAGAACCATAAGCTACACTTTTTCAACTAGCTGTTCTGCAAATGTTGCAGTTTGACGATTTTAAAATGCTTTTCTTGCCTGAATTTAACCTTTACTTCAAATGACTGTCTCTGTACTGTTTATGAAATTTTCAGGAAGAATGTTAATGAGTTGTCTTAAACAGACCTAATAGTATTTAGGATAAGCAGACAGAAGAAATATAAATATGTGCATGCCTGTCAGAGCATGTAAAATATGCTTATTTTACTATAACATTTAAATAACAAAAATTTCAATTTTCTGTGAATAGTGTTACTTGTGGTTCACTTTGTATAACAACATAAAAAATGTATGATTCAGATATAGCCTGAAAAAATGAAAACTGTGTGCATTTATTGTGAACTAAATGGGGAAAAAAACAGTGCACATACATCAGTCCCTCTTTGAGATTTCATTATAAAATTTAGACTGTAACAGTAGTGATGTTCAGTGGCAAAATGCATGCAGGTATGTTGCTCTATCCTTAAAGGATTAATTGCAGGACAACTTTAAATATGACCTCACCATTTTAGTTGCTTCAAGCCACGGCATTTGAGAAATGATATTACAATTAAAAATCCTTCTACTGAAATATGTATGTTTTATATCTGATGGAATGACAACCAGTAAAGATGTATTGTAAACCAGTACTGCTTTCTGCATACTGAACATTAATAATGAACAGAACCCAATGGAAACTGAATGCATTGTAAAATGTCAGACTGCGATAGTGGAAGCCTAATAACCTATGCATTTGCTAATGGTATGGTTATGGACAGTCCACTGTTGTTTATCTTGTTTGTGTGATGAGGCCCAAATGAATTTGCGGAGGAAAGAACCAGAGGACTACATGTCTTTATGTATCCCACTTGTGGCTGCAGCAAGTATTGCAAGAAAGAACACAGTATTACTTTTTGGCTACAGGGAAACAAGCACAAGCAGAGATTATTCCCAGAGTACATGCCTTGACAAACCTCTGTGTGATCCTAGATGCACAATAGTAACAAAAACGAGACGTTCTGTGGCCTTAAAGGGCCATGAAGCATGTGCTTGCTGATCTGTTATTTGACTAAAATAAAGGTTGTAAATGAGAATGTTGGAAAGTGATGAAAATGAGTAAGCAAGCAGGGAGGTAGAACAAAAGATGAAAGAAATGGGGGATGACCAGGATGAAGGTAAAGACAGAACTATTTTTGCTGGGAGAGTGTTGTTTGGGTGCCCATTAGGCGCGCGCATGCACACACACACACACAGACACACACACACCTATATATATATATATATATATATATATATATATATATATATATATATATATATGTATAGTAAGTAAGAGGAGTTTGTATAGGGAAGACAGATTAGACTGAGTGAAAGGTGCTGATGCAATGAAGAAGGCGACATAAGACATACAAAAGATAATTGGGATCTAGAGGATTGGACAACAAGCAAAATGTAGTACCTGTGGTCAGTGGCGGCTCATGATATCGGACTGCAGGACTGTAGCCCCCCCAGCTGTGAGCCACAGTGGTACAGTCCTGCAGTTCTCCAAATCTTTTATACAAAGTGAATCCAGACTGGTGCCTTACCAGTCTGGATTCAGGAAGAAGGAAGCAGACTGTTGATTCCCCAGCAGTCTATGTGGTGCTAACCACATAGACTGGAAGGGGATCGATCTGCAGATTCAGCAGTTTTGGACCGCTCCAGGAAAGAGCCGCAAAACTGGAAGTATACATTCCAGTGCGAATGCAAGCTTTTGAGTCATGCTGTGGATTTTGCAGGTTTGTCTTGCTAGCTTACTGTTCATTCGCGAACACAGGTAAAGCTGCTACAGGAAGATTTGGCAGGTACGGTGTGTTGCTGTGGATTACTTAGCCGTTCGTGAACAAGCTGCTGCAGATTTGGCAGGTACGGTCTGTTGCTGTGGATTACTTTGCCGTTCGTGAGCAAACTGTTGCAGATTTGGCAGGTACGGTGTGTGTGTGTGTGTGTGTGTGTGTGGAATCTGGCTGGCTAAATGTCTCCAGTATCACTGCTGATTTATAGGTACAACTGTCAGATCTAGGCACATGCAGGGGTCATCAGAACTGTGCAGCATGTTCATATAGTCTTGGACTATATTATGCATTAGTTGTAATAGGATTCATTTAACTTACGTGCACCCAACATTTCCTCTAATTTCTTCATTGCTGCACAACTAAACACTCACAGGATAGATGATGCCTCTTT
The DNA here is from genome assembly GCF_019279795.1 of Protopterus annectens. Classification (NCBI taxonomy): domain Eukaryota; kingdom Metazoa; phylum Chordata; order Ceratodontiformes; family Protopteridae; genus Protopterus; species Protopterus annectens. The sequence continues at coordinate 620,218,649 of NC_056727.1, read as the reverse complement.
GTCTTCTAAGTGAAGGACATAATCTGAATCAACCCCTAACATTTTAGAAGGGCACTATGCTGTCACACTATAATCTAAAACAATGGAACTCCTAGTGAAAGACAACTTGCTATCAACAAAGAAATCCTTTGTAAAGAAATTAGTATCAATACTTCAGCTCCTTCTCATAATCATCGCTGCCATTTATTTTAGTATGAAAGACAACCAAAAAGCAAATAATTCAAATACACAAAATAAATAAAAAAGCAATTTCATAAGCAAAATAAGACTGTACACTGTGTATTATTGTGTGGTAAGAGCATTCTTTTTTGTTAAAATCACCCAACACAAGTACTACATGACTTATCATGCCCTGGGATATGCTTTTATTAGACAAAAAGCAACCCTGATTGGTGCCTTATTCTTTAAACAATTGTCTGTTTTCATACCTCATATTAATACTCTGATGACATAGCTGAGTCATCATCTAAGGCAAGTGTATACAAGTCTACAGAAAAAAGACATCATTCCAATTTCTCCTGACTTTGATAAATAGTAAATTCTGAATACAGCTGGAGATGAAAAAAAAAGAACTCCAGATTATAATGGTACAAAAGGTGCTAGACATGTAATGAAAAGAAAAAAGTGCCTAAAAGTGAAACAGAAGAGAATGAACCAGAAAGAAGTTACACAACTATAAATCCCTGAAGGATATTTTGTGGTAGTTTGCTCTTGAATCAAATGTATTCACAGGAAAAACATTTCTTATATTTAAGAATGACTGATGATTGGCAAATGTACTGTGTTATAATAAAGAATGTCTTCTACAGAAATACAGTGATGTTAAGTTGTCTATCTCGCCTTCATTCTTGCTGGATGGGTTCGGAGCCGACCTCGGCTCCGACTCGGCCACTCTAAAAGCTCGAGAGTTGGTTCCACCGGCTCGAGGCTCCCCTTATATCCCACAATGCTAGGCGTGAGTTACCTCAGATCTCGTTTGCCGCTACAGCGATCGAGGTGTTGGTTTTCTACCGGCTTCTTGGTAAGTGACTTTCAAGTAAAGTTAGTGTATCTAAACCCCTTTATTTTTAATTTTAATACTTGTTTCCCTTAGTTTAGTGGAATTCTCCCCCTTTTCTCTTTAAAATCCCGTTTTTTCTCCACAAGAACTGATAAGTTCTTCCCTCGGGCCTTCTGGCCTTCCTTTCACATTCCCTAGTGGTGTGTGTGTGTTGTTTCTCTTAATTTAAAACCTTGATAGTTTTTTTATTTTTTGAGTTTAAAATAAGATAGAGTGTAATTAGGGTGTTTGACTGGGTGTGTGTGATTACACTTTCTAAAATGTCTAAAGAATCAAAGGTCTCAGTCTTCAAGAAGTGTGACGCGTGCTGTCAGAAAATGTCTCTGACAGACGGTCACACTTCTTGTGTCTACTGCCTGGGACCTTTGCACCTGCAGGACTCCTGTGCTGTTTGCCATGGCTTCAGTCCTAGGGTCCTGCAGGAAAGAAAGAACAAATTGATTCTAAGAGGTTTACTCAAGCCTGAGGATTCCCTTACTGTCTCTTCGGGGAAGCCCTCCAAGGCTTCTAGGTCCTCGGCTCCAGCTACTGAGCCGAGACCTAAGGCTACTAAACCTCCGTCTACATCGGCTCCGGCTGGAGCCGATGAGTCTCAGTCTACAGTTTCTGTGGTTCCCTCGGCTCCGGCTGGAGCCGAGGTATTAGAAATTCCCGTGTCGGCTCCGACCAGACCTTCGGAGCCGACATCTAGAAAGAGGTCTAGGTCACCATCTCTTGGCTCCGTTCATTCGGCTCCAGCATCTTCTCTGCTGTCTGAACGGAGCCATAGATCTCACTCATCTAGGTCATCGAGGCTGTCGGATCATGACAATCAGAGGGTAGTGAGTCGACTTCTTAAGTCCGAGGCACTAGCCCAAATGCTTCAGAGCCCGACTCATCAGTCGATGCCTGCCCCTGTCCATCAATATGTTCCTCCTCCGACTCCGTTGAGCTCGGAGCCGGGTCGTTTCGGAACCGAGACTGTGGTAGCGTCGGAGCCGATACAATTGTCTTCGGCTCCATCGTCGGCTCCGATTTCTTCCTTAGAAGAATCTCGGTGCCGGACTTCCATCGTCGGCTCCGAGGGGGTGAGTGGCATCGGACCATTGTCCGACCCCGCTCTTCCTCTCGGGGCTTTGGCGCTGGTAAGTTCGGCTCCGACATCGACCTCGGAGCCATCACTGTCGGTGCCGAGGGAGGTTTTTAGCTTTTCGGTGGGGGGACCTCTGGCTCTGCCTGACAGGAGTGCGTTCGAGGTCATGCGGAGTGTGTTAGAACCTGGTTCTACCCCACAGTCGGCTCCGTCCGCCCCCCCCCTTCGGTGCCTCAGGTCAAGTCGACTCACTCCCTCATCCCGGACCGCAGAGAGCCAGCTCCTCAGGAATTCCCCGTGGGGATCTCATCCTCTTCCGAGGCCTCTCCTGTTTTGGCAGAAGAGCCCCCTCGGAAGAGAAAGTGTAAGAGGAAACACATAGACTCACCTGAGTCCATCACCTCTGACACAGATTTAGAGGATTCCGAGGGTTCCCCCCGTTCCCCTTCTGAAGATGTCTCTTTTGCAGACATTCTGGAAATCCTTAAGCAGAGGGGAAATTGGCCAGCCCTCAACCCTTCGGAGGATGAATCTGTGTACCTTGAGGCGTTTGGCTCTCGTCCTTCCACCTCCTGGGTGTCTCCCCCCTTTTGACCCCCTCATGCAGGTGGTAGCGAAAAAGGCATGGACGGCTCCTGATTCGGTGGACCTCACTCCCAGGAGACCCTCAAAATTCATAACGGCACCAGCAGATAAACAGTTTTTGACAAAAGGAGTTTCTGTGGATGCTATGGTGGTTGCTGCTACCACTAAGAAGGAACTAGCTGATCCTTCAGTGCCTGTCCATCCGCCTAATAAGGAATCTAGGTCCATGGACAGGTACGGGAAGCGGATGTTTTCGTCAGCGACATTTACAATGCGTTCGCTGAACTACCTATGCCATTTCACTCGTCTTCAAAGGGACTTGATCAAAGAAGCGAGTGACATGTTGAAGGATCCTACGGCTGCGGGTTTTCAAGACAAGATGAACTCTCAGCTGGCTACCCTGAACCCCATAGCTAACTCCTCCATGCCCCTCCTCTCTTATGCGGCTGAAGGAGCGAGCAGGGCCGCAGGGACAGGTGTGGCCTTACGTAAGCATGCCTGGATGCGGCTATGCAACTGCGGACCCCTTTAAAACGTCTTTCACTAATTCCCCTTTGATGGATCATCTCTTTGGTCCCCAAGTGAAAGAAACCTTGACTAGGTGCGAGACTGATGGCAAGACTCTTTCTGCTGTCGGAGTCCGTTTTTCTACTCCTTCTAGGCCTTACCCCAAAGGTCAGAAAAGCGGGAAGATGTGGTTCCGCAAACAATCTCAAGGGTCTTCGCCTGACGCACAGAGTCGGTTCCCCGCCAGAGGCAGAGGCGGGAATAACAATGGTAGACGTCGCCCTAGAGGCAGGGGGGGTCCGCAGAACCAGGGTAATCGAGAAACCTTCTCTGATAAGCCCTTTCAGCATCCCTGAGGTGTTGCCCGACTGCCCACCTTCGGAGGCAGTCGGGGGAAGATTGTCACTGTACCCAGAAGCCTGGCTATCCCTGACTCAAGACAAATGGGTACAGTCCATCATTTCAAGGCTATTCCATTCCTTTGTTCGCATTCCAAACCAATCAAAAATCCCTTCCAGATGTTCCACCGCTCAAAGGGATCTAGCGGCTTTGGAAATTTCAAAGCTGCTTGCAAAAGAGCAATTCAGCCAGTTCCAGCAGACCAGCAAGGATCCGGAATCTACTCAAGGTTCTTTTAGTTCCAAAGAAAACAGGGGAGTAGAGACCAATTTTGGATCTCAGTATCTTGAACAGGTCAGTCAAGAAAACAAGATTTCGGATGGTCACGCTGCAGTCCATCCTTCCCCTATTGGGAAAAGGAAACTGGATGTGCTCTATAGACCTTCAGGATGCGTACTATCACATAAAAATGAACAGACGCTCCAGAAGATTCCTCCGCTTCAGGCTGGGAACCAGTCATTTTCAATTCAGGGCCCTGCCCTTTGGTCTCACCACTGCCCCCCAGGTGTTTACCAAATGCATGGCAGTGGTAGCTTCTCACCTGAGACGACAAGGATTCCAGGTGTTTCCATATTTGGACGACCGGCTCCTCACAGCTCCCACCAAGCATCTTCTTCTAGTGGCCAGAGATTACACCTTTCGCATTTGTCAAAAATTAGGCATTTCAATAAATTGCGAAAAGTCTGTTTTGTCGCCTTGTCGTACTATTACCTTCATAGGCGCAAATCTAGACACAGTCAACATGTCTGCGAGACTAACAGATCAGAGAATAACAGACATACACAAACTGGTCTCACTCCTCTTCAGCAACAACAGAATCAAAGCCAGGTTAGTTCTGAAAGTGTTGGGAATTATGGCGGCTGCCATACCTCTGATCCCATTAGCCAGATTCCACATGAGAATCCTTCAATGGATGCTCTTTGCACAATGGTCATACCAGCAACTTCCAATGTCCCACACCATTATGATTACGCAGGCATGCAGAAATCATCTTCGGTGGTGGATGTCTTCCCCTCAGCTCTTATTGGGAAGACCCTTTGTTCCTTCCCCTCTGGTTGCTACTCTGACAACAGACGCCTCCCTGATCGGGTGGGGGGGGCATTATCAGGGCAGGACTGTCCAGGGCACATGGCAACCAGACGAATGCCACTTGCACATAAATGTTCTGGAGATGAGAGCAGTGCTTTTAGCATTGCAAGCCCTTCAAGACTCTCTTCCCTTGGGAACGATTGCAATCCAGACGGACAACATGTCTGTAGTGTGGTATATCAACAAACAAGGCGGAACCAGGTCCTACCCCCTGTGTCGAGAAGCACTCAGACTGTGGCAATGGGCGATTTCTTCTCAGCGGTTTCTGATAGCAACGCACATCCCCGGGAAGTCCAATCAAATCGCGGACAAGTTGAGCAGAGCTGTCCTCATGCCTCACGAGTGGTCTCTGAAAGACTCTGTTGTGAGAGAAATTTTTCTCAAGTGGGGTCAGCCTTGCTGCAACCTTTTTGCTACTCCCCAAAACAGCAAGTGCAGAGATTTTTTCACACTATTCCCTTTACCAGGCCAGTCCAGCAGAGACGCTCTAGTCCAAGTTTGGCCCCGGGGACTTCTGTATGCATTTCCTCCTTTCCCACTAATCTCTCAAGTGATACAGAAAGCTATCGCTCAGAAGGCCTCATTGATCCTCATTGCTCCTTACTGGCCTCGACAGGTTTGGTTCCCCTTTCTACATCATTTTCTGGTGGAGCGACCTTGGCATCTGGACCTAGTTCCAGATCTTTTGATCCATCAGTCGGGTCAGTTTCATCGCTCCCTTCCCTCTCTGAACCTCACTGCTTGGTTCCTCCAGTTCCAACCTTAGCCAGGCTTCCTCAATTATCTCACTCTGTTCGAGATATTTTGATAGCTTCCCATAAATCTTCCACTCGAAAGATTTATTTGAGTAAGTGGAAACGCTTTACATATTGGGCGCAGGGTAGGGACATAGATCCTTTCACTGCCTCTATCCAAATGGTCCTTGATTTTCTTGCTGAACTCTTCCATGCAGGTTCATCTCCTTCTACTCTTAAAGTTCAATTGGCAGCTATTTCTAACTTTCATGTGGGTATTTCAGAGTCTGCCATAATGTCCCACAAGCTTTGCAAAGCCTTTTTGAAAGGAGTTTTTCTACTCAGACCTCCTATAAGAAATCCTCCTCCTCCTTGGGACCTAAATTTAGTTCTTAGTTCTTTGATTCTTCCCCCTTTCGAACCTGCAGCCTCCTGTTCCTTAAAATTGCTATCATGGAAGACTCTCTTTCTGGTAGCTATTACTTCAGCTAGAAGAGTTTCAGAACTTCATGCACTCAGCTGTCGACCTCCTTATCTGTTGTTCCATAAGGACAGGGTATCCTTACGAACCAACCCGTCTTTTTTGCCTAAAGTAGCCTCGACGTCTAACCTAAATCAAAGCATTGACCTCCTGTTTTTTCCAGAATATTCCAATAGGTCTGAACAAAAATTACACTGGTTAGATGTTCATCGTCAGTTAAGGTACTATTTGGATAGAACAAAACAATTCAGAAAATCTGACCAACTGTTTGTCTCCTATGCAGAAGGCAGAAAGGGACTTTCAGTTTCAAAGGTATCATTATCTAGATGGCTAACATCTCTGATTTCCCTTGTTTATGAACTTAGACACCAAAAGCTGCCTAATAAACCTAAGGCCCATTCTACCAGAGCTTTGGCCACTTCTATAGCCTTCCAAGACAGATTGCCTATTGACACCATTTGTGCAGCGGCTACTTGGGCTACTCCTCACACTTTCATTTCTCATTATAAGTTGGATTTAGCTTCTAGGCATAGAGCTAACTTTGGTTCCACTGTTCTCAGGAGTCTGTTCCGTTAGGCCACCCGGGACAAGGTGCTAGGGACGCGGTCCCATCCAGCAGGAATGAAGGCGAGATAGACAACTTAACATATAGAAGTTATGTTCTTACCATAACGTTCCATGTTAGTTGTCTTCTTCTCGCCTTCTTCTTGCGTCCCACCCTCCTTCCCCCTGGCCTGGACAGACCTAGAAGAGTTGTGATTGTGACCTCTCTTTCTACCACCTCTTTATTTAGGTATATGCTGCTGTGCATATTTCCTGGATCAGGATGTAGGTCACCCTTCTTCTCCCTGAATTTTAGAGGTGGACTTGTTTATAGTTATTCTGTTACTATTATAAGCTGGGGTTAGCTTACAAACGAGATCTGAGGTAACTCACGCCTAGCATTGTGGGATATAAGGGGAGCCTCGAGCCGGTGGAACCAACTCTCGAGCTTTTAGAGTGGCAGTCGGGCCGAGGTCGGCTCCGAACCCATCCAGCAAGAAGAAGGCGAGAAGAAGACAACTAACATGGAACGTTATGGTAAGAACATAACTTCTATTTTTAAAATATAGAACACTTGTGGATTACTTAGCCATTTGTGAACAAGCTGCTGCACATTTGGCAGGTACTGTGTATGCGTGTGTGTGTGTGTGTGTGTGTGTGTGTGTGTGTGTGTGTGTGTGTGTGTGTGTGTGTGTGTGTGTGTGTGAAACGCCCCACTCAGTAAGTACTGGTGGCTAGAGAGAACTCAGGATACCTGCTGTTGGTGTTTGAACCCTGTACCATTGCTACAGGTAACAAGAGCCTGAATTCCCTACCCACCACCATTTGTGAAATGTTTGGAGATTTTTGCCTCATATTTTGTTCTGTTCTGTTCCTTGTAAAATCTGTGGTTTCTGAGTGTTTAATCCCTTAAATAGTTGATGGTGCAGTGGTAGCATTGTTGCCTCACAGCTAGAGGTTCTCTGGTTTGATTCTTGGCTGGGGTGCCTTCTGTGTGGAGTCTGCATGTCCTTCCTGTGTTATTGGCTGGGGTGCCTTCTGTGTGGAGTCTGCATGTCCTCCCTGTGTTTGTGTGGGTTTGCTCTGGTGTCCTCCCATGTTACAAAGACATGTGTCTGCAGTATTTCTCCCTGGGCCTCTGCTGAAAATTGGCTTTTGTTCCTGGCTGGGGTGCCTTCTGTGTGGAGTCTGCATGTCCTCTCTGTGTTTGTGTGGGTTTGCTATGGTGTCCTCCCATGTTACAAAGACATGTGTCTGCAGTATTTCTTCTTGGGCCTCTGCTGAAAATTGGCTTTTGTTCCTGGCTGGGGTGCCTTCTGTGTGGAGTCTGCATGTCCTCTCTGTGTTTGTATGGGTTTGCTCTGGTGTCCTCCCATGTTACAAAGACATGTGTCTGCAGTATTTCTCCCTGGGCCTCTGCTGAAAATTGGCTTTTGGTCCAAGTCAGACTTTTCTGGTTAACAAATGTTAAATAAATAAAATTGACAGGCATTTGAATGTAAGACTTCATATTCTTCAGAAAGTACATAGTAACAAAAAACCTTTTATTCTAGCAATTTTCTAAGTTTATAAGCTGAATATTTGAAATTCCCCCATTATTGGCTTTGAACAGGTTGTTTGTGCTACTGTTGAGAGCTATGGTGAGAACTGAATAGCTATGGTGAGAATTGAATTCACTGAATATGTTTTAGGGCTGTATTTCCCCATTGCTGTCTTTGTCTAGGTGTTTTGTGCTAAGAGGTTGACAGCTATGGTGAGAACTGAATTCAGTCTTCCTCTCTTTCATAAAACAGCTGATATGGCATAGTGGTATGTTGTTCCGACTGTTTTGCACAGCGTCCTGGGTTCAAGACGTGGCAGTGAAATGTATGGTGGTAACACAGCATTTTATTCTAGCAACTTTCCAAGATTATACAAGCAATGTTTAAAATGTGTCCCTGGCTTTTGGGCTTTTGTCCCTCCCCAGTACATTTTGGCTTTTTCCAGATTTCTTGTGCTGCAAAGTTGAGAGATACAGCTGAGTGTCGAGTAGATTTTACAAGGAGCCAAGAGCTGCAGGGGAAGAGAAGTTTAGTGCTGCTTATGTTGAGTCTACTTGCATTGTTAATAGCACAACAGGTAGTGTACTTGCTTTTGATGCAGAAGGCTTGTGGGTTCTTCTCCCACAGTATGTAGATGCATTGCTGATATTGTACTGTGTTGTGAATGGGGTGGATGCTGACGTCTTGAGAATGTCCTCTTTGCTGAAGATACTTAGTAACTATGAACCCGTCTGTTGTTTGCCATCCATTCCTTATTGCAATATTACTAGCTTATTTTTTAATGTAATATAGCAATGTATTCCTCAAGGGCAACAGGCACTTTATTTGTAGATGAAACAATGAAATATAAAGTTGTTTGCTAGCAGCAACCTGTTCATTAGTTACAGATCTTTTTAATGTGGAATTATTTAGATGACTTTTATTTCTCCAGAGATTGTGCATATTTACCGATACTGGTGGATTGTAGAAGTTTGAGTAGACTTTTATGATGGAAGTTTTCTCAATTGGAGAGTTTTGTCATTATTGGTACATGCATTTTGTTTCATTGTTTACTGGAAAAAATGTTCAAAACAAATTTAAAACACCCTCTAGCAACTGTGCTGCGTTATACAAGGAATATAATTTAATACAAAGGTGCATCACAGAACACATGTGCAAGGGGACTATCATTTGAAAATAGCCCAAAGTTAATCTTTGTCTGCCACTAGCCGAATGTATTTTCTTTGAATGTGGGTTTCAATGTTGTTTCAATGAATGTGAGTTTCAAGGGCAGAGAAGTTTTAATGATAAGCCTGTTTTCATTGTGAGACTTCATTGCTTTGTTTAGCAGAGGTCTTAGTGTTTGTGCTGTAAAATGCAAAATAAAACTTTCAAATGAAATTCAAATCATCATAGAAGTAAAGCAGTATGCAGATTAGTTGTTGAGTCTTTCAGCTTTTCCCGGTTAAGGGTCGCCACAGTGGAACTCCGGTCCGCTAATGATTGGCAGAAGATTTTTACGTGCCGAGTTGCCAGCCCTGACGCACAACCTTCAACGAATGTACGCCCATTCACGCATGTCTCCACAAAGAAGATGCTCTAGCTGAGAATCGAACAGGACAACGTCTTACTGTGAGGCGACAACGCTACCGCAGCACCACCACCGCAGTCCACATTAGTGTTTATGGTAAATGGGGTGAAAAAGCCAAGTAATGGGACATTGGAATGGCTGCAGGGGGGAGGCTTCATTCGACCATGATTTTGTGAGGGGGGCGGGTGGCAAACTCAGACAGCCCCAGCTGAAGTATACCTTTCAACTGTCCAGATTTTAACAGAATGAATAGATTTTTGCTTATTTTTGGTTTGTTCCTCATAAAACTTGTGGTTTTCTGGCAAATCATTTAGGAATTAAGTCATTAAACAATGACAGACATTGAGTTTCAGACTTCATAACCTTCAGAAAAATGCATGGTAAAGCAAGACCTGTTATTCTATCAACTGTCTCAGTTTATACAAGAGCAATTTTAGTATTGTTTATATGTTCCCCCAATATATTTGGCCTTGTCCACATTTCCTGCATTAACAGGTTGAGGGATAAATGCAAATAAATTGCTTTATAGAATTAGGCATATCCAAACCTTTCAACTGTCCCCAGTTTTGGCTCAAAATGTTGCGCTTCTCCTAATACTCCCGCCGCAAAATGACAATTTTGGAGGAAAACGTGGAGGGTTTACAATTAATAAATAACTGAGTTATAGCTTACTTGTATTTCAGAAATGCATGTAGATTATTTTATTTTGTCAGCTGCTCAAGTTAGCAGTACTGATATTAAAAAAGTGTCCCCCTTTGACAGGTTCCCAGCTGTATTGTGTGGCTATTTTATATTTTTGCATCACATTTTGGTCCATTTTTCATAAAATTGTGGTTTTCTGGCAAATTAGTGGCAAATCATTAAAGATTGAAGTTTGAAAATAATGACAGACATTTGAGTTTCCAATTTAATACCCTTCAGAAAATTCATAATAATGCAAGACCTACTATTCTATTGTCTTTCTGAGTTTATATGAGCAATATTTAAAAATTGTCCTTATTTTTGGGCCTTTGTCCCACATCCATGTATGACTTTGTTCAGATTTCTTGCTCTGAGGTTGAGAGGTATGACAAATGTGTCAGGGCCATCACAGTCAGCCAGAGACATTTCAAATTGTGACATACTTGTTGCACCCCACTCCGCCATGTAGTGCTCTGGATGTGTCAAAGCAAGGCAAGGAGCAGTTATGCAGTGTAAGTGTGCAGAGTATCCCCCATCCAAGGTAGATACAAGTGCTACAGTGGCTTTTCATCTGTCCTTGATTTTGCAGAATGTTCTGGTTTCTGTCACACTTTTATACTGTTGATTTATGCTTATTATTATTCAAAAAGTGCCTGTTGCTCTTTAAGTAGAAATGCTTTAATGACCATCAGGTAAGCTTGTCTGAGATTTTAAGAGGCAAGTAAGCTTTAATAAGCATACTGTTAAAGAACTGTCAACATCGAAAGCCTTTCTGCTGTTGCCATGCAGAGAATACTTACATAACTAGATAATGTATAAGCCTTGGATATTGAAATGCATATGACAGTGTTTGTAATAAAGGACAGGATTACATTATTTTAAGAAGCTCATTACATTTGTTGGAGACTTGCAGTTATCTTTGCAGGCTTTACCTGTAAACTAAACAGAATGCCAATCTATCATGTGTGGTCCATAACCTGTGCAGTGATCCTTTAAGCAATTTGTCTCTGCCATGGGAATCCACAGCTCTATCTTACAGAAACATTTTTCTAGGAATCAATGCAGTGGTAAGAAGTTGTGGTTACAGAAATTTTAAGGACCTTTCCAAGTGTTTTCCGGAGACTTTTTTCCCCAAATGCAGAGGGGGATAGGTACAGTGGATGACAATGCTCACATGGCAGAGAGGGTCCACAGAATCAAGGGTCTCAAGATTCTTTCCTGGATGGATCCTGAAAGGTTTCCTGAATGTCCCTCACTGGAGGCAGTCAGGGGGCACTTGTTATTGCACCTAAAAGCCTAGATACCCATCACAAAAGATTCATGGGTGCAAATGATCATATCCAGAGGATATTTTATTCCCTTTTTACAAGTTCCCCAAAGAAAAAGGATATGACTCCCCAGTTTTCCACCAACTCAAAGGGAGTAAGCAGCTCTAGAGATTCAAAAGCTGCTGGACAAAAGAGTCATCCAAGAGGACCCCCCAGACCAAAGAGGATCCCAAATTTACTCAAGTTTCTTTTTAGTGACAAAGGAAACAGGGGACCTGAGACCCATTTTTAATCTCAGTTATCTGAACAAGTTTGTAAAGAATTCCAAATTCCAGATGCTCATGGTTCAGTCCATTCTACCTCTCCTGCAGGAAAATGATTGGATGTGCTTGATGGTTCTTCAAGACATGTACTATCACATCAATATGAACAAGCACTGTCAAAGATACTTGCACTTCTGGCTGGGAGACAGTCATTATCAATTCAGAGCCCAGTCCTTTGGTCTCACCACAGCCCCCTGCGTGTTCAAAAAATGCATGGCAGTGGTAGCACCTCTCCTAAGACTCCTCGGATTTAATGTGTTTCCTTACTTAAATGACTGTCTTCTTACAGCCCCAACCAGGCATCTTCTGGAAAGAGCCAGGGATTATTCATGTCATTTGTCCCATTCTGTGGGAATTACAATCAGTCTGGACAAGTCACAAATTCAGTGAGTTCAAGTCTTGGAGTTTATAGGGGCTTGTCTGGATACATTCATTTGACTAGCTCTTCTGCCTGTAAAAAGAGTTATTACTTTGAAATTGGATGTCAGACAGGTTCTTTCTCATCCTTCTCCCCTGGCAAAAATTGTACTTAAAGCATAAGGGTCAAAAGCTGATTCACCCACTGCTCATCTTTATATGAAAATTCTTCAATGGTCTCTAGCAGTGCAATGGTCCTTTCATCAACATTTGTTTCATCTACAAATAAAGTGCCTGCGATATCCAGTAAAATTATCTCAGGTTTGCAGAAAATCCTTGGTCTGGTGGATACACCCCAAAGAGATTTCTCTAGGACGTCCTTTTGTTCTTCCTCCTCTGAATGCCATTTTAACCACAGATGCCTCCCAGTTCGGGTGACGGGCCTTACTTAGGAAGGACCATTCAAGACATGTGGTCCCCAGAAGAGGGTAATTTGCATATAAATATCCTAGAGATGAAATCGGTGCTTCTAGCATTGCAGACCTTTCAAAGCTGTCTTCTACTAAGAATGAGCGCTATTCAAACAAACATGTCAGTAGGTCTGGTACATCATTAAACAGAGGGGAAAAAGATCCTTTCCCTTGTGCTGAAAAGCAGTGAGAGTTTGGCAGTAGGCAATCTCCTTTAACCACTTTCTTGTAGCAACGCACATACCAGGAAGACAGGTGAGCTGAGCAGGACCATTCTGATGCCGCATGAGTGGTCTGTCAATTACTCAGTGACAAGTATGATTGTCCACAAATGGGGTCAACTGTGCTGTGATCTAGTTGTTTCACTCCTTAACAACAAATGCAGTAGGTTTTTTGCCCTAATTTCCCCTTGGGGACATTCACCGAGAGATGTTCTAGTCCACATTTGGCCCTCCAGTCTCCTTTATGCATACCCTTTCCTTTCCTGCCTTTAATCCCAAAGTTTTTTCAGAAAGCACTCCAGTTGAAGAGCAAAGTAATCCTCATGGCCCCCTACTGGCCTTGGCAAGTGTGGTTTCCCTTTCTATGGTCTTACCTAGTATGTCCCTCTTGGACACTGGATGCCAATCCAGACCTCCTGTCACAGCTGTAAGGAATGATTCCAATAGACATTGCAGGCCTCAATTTGACTGCATGCTTTCTCCAATTCCTGAGATGGCTAGACATTCCAGACTTTCCTCCCCAGTCCACCAAATTCTTTTTTTCTCCCACAAACCTTCAACTAGGACGATTTATAAGAGTAAATGGAAGAGGTTTTCATTTTGGGCTCATCAGAGAGAGTTGGATCCTTTCACTGCTCCTCTCATAGCTGTCTTAGATTTCCTTGCCTCCATCTTTCAAAGTGGGGCAAGGTTCTCCACCATCAAAGTTCAGTTAGTAGCCATCTCCACCTGTCACATCGGAGATAATGCTTCTCCTTTAGCTTCATCTAAGTTATATAAGGCCTTTCTAAAAGGTACCTTTTTACTTGGACCTCCAAATCAAGATCCCACTCCACCTTAGGAATTGACTTTGGTATTACAGACCTTGGTACATTCACCTTTTGAGCCTTCAGCTAAAGTGACCTTAAGTTTCTGTCTTGGAAAATGTTTTTTTTGGTCGCTATCACTTCAGCAACATGAGTATCTGAACTTCAAGCACTCTCTTTGAAACCACTGTATTTGATTTTTCACAAGGATATGGTTACCTTGTGCACTAATCCTTATTTTCTACAAAAAGTGACCTCTGAGTCAAACAGCATTCAAGTGATCAATTTACCAGTTTCCTTTCCCAAATTTGACAATAAAGGGGAACATAACTTTCATCTTTTAGATGTCCGTAGGCAACTTCACTTTTACCTTCACAGGACTATGGAATTTAGAAAAACTGATCAGGTGTTTGTCTCCTTCTCAAATAATAAATTGGGAAGACCAGTCTCCAAAACTACACTAGCCAAATGGATATCATATTGTATTTTCTACATTTATTCCTTGAGAGGCTTAACCTTGCCAAAACAACCAAAAGCTCACTCAACTAGGTCTATGGCTACATTAGCTGCCTTTTGGGCTAGAACCTCCACTGATGATATTTGTGCAGCTGCCACATGGTCTAATGCTCATACTTTTATTTCTCATTACAGAGTGAATATCATCTCCAAAAACAGAGCAGCATTCAGTTCTGTGGTTCTCCACAACATCCTTCCATGAGGGCCACCCAAGATTACTGTAGCTGGGGACTCTGTCCCATTTGTTGAGAAACAGATGAAAATGTCAACATTAGATATAAAAATTATGTACTCACTGTAACTGTATTGATCATTTTCATTCATCCTCAACATCCCTCCCACCTTCCCCCTATCCATGTCTTTGGGAGAGACCCAACGGAATTGTTATTAGGAACCACAGTTCCTGTTTGAGCTCCTGAACTTTCAGCTATCACTTTTCTGTCATGACTATGTTGAGATGCTTTGTTGTAATATAGTATAATAGCAGCAAATTTGATCTGAAGTAATACATTGGTCAGGAGCATTATGGGTAAGGGAGGAGTTAGAGACTCTGATCCTAGACTCTAGAGAAAGTGGCCGAGTCAGATCCAAGGACTGGGTCTGAACCCATTCATTGAGGAAGAATGAAAATGGACAACACAGATGCATAGTTATGGTGAGTACATAACTTTTCTTTCAACTACGTTTGTGATATGAGAGTGTGTAGAACTGTATCTCTGCTCTGCCCTACTCTGATTGATTTTGGGAATATTTAATGGGTGTCATCAGCCAGGGTTCCGGGGCATATCCAACATCACTATTAAGATGCCCTGGGGGGAAACAACTCTTGAAAAACATTGATGCAGGTTAGAGGTGTGTCGTATGTGGAAGTTGTAGAAACTGCCTGGGTGGCCTGCACACACGCTGTAGATGATATCTAATATATTACAGACCACCTAGCAGTTTATGGAGAGATTCACTTTGCATTTCATGCATTTCCACTTCTTTTTCCCAGGAGAGGCTTTAATTTGAATGTGGTACAGTCTATGCTCCCAGAATCACAGGGAAATGGACTCTATCATTGAAGTCCTGCATGGTCTTAGATCTCTCATCTGAAGTTTGTGGTAACCACAATTTCTTTCCTAAGTATTGCAGGATGGCACTGAGGAACTAATGGCATATTCTCAAGGTAGATGCCTGAGATTTCCACACAGTTTCTCTAGTAATTGGAAGGACACTGTAGCTAGTATACATAAAGCCACACATACCTTGGTATCCAATTGGATACATAGTCCATGACTCCAATGGAGCTACATATGAGGTTAACACATGTCTACTTTGTCAAGCATAGTTTCCCTATCCACACGATAGTGGTCCACAATGTTGGTTTCATTGACTGTATGATACATTAGGCATGGTCAGATGATTTAATGCCTCTGGGGTGATGATATCTTCATGACTGTAATTAGAGCATGGTAGAAATACACATTAACTATTGCTGTGGCAAACCCTATCATTTTTTAAAAATTCCCACATCATGTACTCCAAGAATCAGTGGCAGTCATTACCATGGCATGCACAGCTTTGTGATGCACTGGTACATGTTCCTGAATTTCTCTGCAATTTTGATTTGCCTTATTTACATACCACAATATGCTAATTTTAATCTCATTTCTCATTACCATGTGATTATAAGGCTATTAGTATGTACAAAGCCCAGCTATGCTACTCCTCAGTTACGGCTAGTGGTATGTCTCTCTTTTAATTGCTACACTCCCTGTGTAGCTGCTCATTGCACAAATTTACTCATTGCTGTATAACACAATATTCTGAATCCCAATCTGTATATACGTTCCCTCAAATATTTCTTAATTAAACTTTCAGGCAGTGACCACAGGGTATTCAACTAATATGTGCAGAAGATTGCTATTCTAACCTTAAGGAAGTGCAGTGCAGCCTCAGTGCTGTTTAACACACCTGTTTATTTTAAACCATAATATATGAGCCACAAGATGCTACAAATGAAAAACAGTCTTTGTCACTATACAGTGTTGGCTTCACCCTTTATCCAGTAATATAAATTATGCTTTTCCTAGTGAAATATATTTGATTTTTTTAATTCTAATATAAAGTCAAGTCTGTGCACATATATTCTAGACATTTGTTTCATCCTCTCTCATGATCAGAGGTCATATATCCACCAGTGGAAACTGAGCATTGTGCAAAATGATGGACTGTAGCAGTAAAAGACCTGAAAACACCTATATTTAGTTTGCATATATAAAGACACATGCCAATTCTCCTTTCCTTTTGGAACTTTCCAGAATTAAAATTCCACTTCCATAAGACTTGATAATATCCATGAATGTTACTAGAAGTGGTAAATCCCATATTACAAAATCCTGTATCAGCTCAGGTTGAGTCTTTCTACTGGTTACATCCCTGAGGTGTGAAGAACAGCTGTTATGGTGTCTTTGAATAAAGATGGTACTGATATTTGGACTTGGAGGCCAATTAGTATCACTAGTGTAGTTTTTAAAGCTATGGAACATAATAGGTCAGCTCTAGTTAGAGAAGGCAGGGATCTCAAATGAGAGTAAAGAAGAAACCAAGGATTTAACTGCATCCTCTATAAACTGGAGTACCTATACCTTCAGTGTAGGATGCACCCATAAGTTGTTAGATTTAATAAAAGCTCCTTGGAACAAATTGTTAATAAACACACTAGATGACATAATATTCTTGACCTGGTCTTTACAAATAAAGCTTCTTCATGTGCTATTCTTATGGTACTTCCTCCCTCTGGTTAAATAAAATAATATACAAATAACTTTTACTTTCAAAACATCTAAACACACTGAACCAATATCTTGGAGGTCGAGGGTTTCAAACATACTAATCTTATCAAATTCCATAATAACATTTCAAAATTAAATTATAGCAGCATCACTCCAGACATTATAATTAAGTTTCAAAATTAACTTGTAACAGCAGCATCCCAGACATTGCCACAGCAGGTTGCTTCACAAAGGATTTCTATGCCCAGTTATGTAAATGAATATGAGTACAACTCCCTGTAACACAATTAAAAATTATATTGAACCCCGTGAATCAGTATATTCCCTCACTTGTATATACTATCTCAGCAGTTGCATAACAATAGGAAGAGGAGAAATCCCCCAGTACAATGCTTAGTGGCCTCAGACAAACAGTGGAATTGCACTCCTGCATTATACCAAGATGAACTACAAACTGTAGTAACTTCCAGCAGTTGGCATTGATGAGTTGGAGCATGATCAAATGGCCATTTGTCAATGATAGGGAAACTGCTTCAAATATTTACAATAAAGCATGTTTGGATCCATGGCAGAGAGAGATAGAGCCCTAACTAAGACCCCGGCAACTGGGATTTGATTAATGGCCCTGACACTTGCAAAGCCAGTCAGGGAAGGGAGAAGTGAATGATATGGCCTTCTTCCCTCTATCTGAAGTTGAGTGAGGGAAGGATGCACTCAAGAGTACATTGAATAGTACAATATCTCTGGTAAACCTGTTGCCTCAAGGGGAGAATGGGACTACCTGAGAGGAAATACCCCATGAAAAAGTAAGGGGACACGTGAGTGCATGAACCTACAACAAAATAAGATCTAGAAGCTTCCAAAACATTTTTGCCCAGCATCAGTACACTACCAATACCATCTTCTGATTATAAACCATTTGTTAGAGTTATAGAAAAGTATCTTTAAATTACCAAACCAGCACAAGGACCTGCACTGGGCACTCTGCAAAATAAACTCCCATTTGCCTTTATGCTAAAAACATGCGGGTCTGTGCCAGTATCTTTGATGACAAAAGCACAGAGTAGAAAACATCTATATTGTCAGAAATTGAGGATAAATTTATGTGGCTCATATGGCCTGTCCTCAGTATATAGGCTCTGAACATAAGGATAAGTCATAATCATTCAGGGATTCACCACCTTGGATATCACATTTAACGAAACTAATAACAACTTGGGTGAATTACTTAACATGACCATTACTGTATTCTCTTTTAAGAAACACCATAGAAAAATTCTGAGGTATCTAAAAGTATAGTTCCTTCTATTTAATAACCTTTGAACATTTATTAAACTTTATAGCCTTCAGCCAGGCACTGAATGTCCCGCACACAATGAATTATACTCAAGGTACACTTCTAGTATGAATCACTGAACTGAACATCTCTAAGCAGAAGACATACCAAATATAATGCCCAAAACACAGAAGGGTGAAAAAAAAGTTGACACTATGTATTTTTGTGCAGGGGGCAAGCCCCCCTGCACCACCTCCTATGTGCAGATAAGCCTCCCCACTCCCCAAATACAAATATATATATATATATGTGTGTGTGTGTGTATGTATAATGTATGTATATATATATATATATATATATATATATATATATATATATATATATATATATATATGTATATATATATGACAATGTCGAAAGTTTAAAAACACAAACACCTGGAACATTGTATTTTCTGTCTGGGTATGTAACTACTTGGCCACCTTGGTGAACTCTGCCATTTTCTCCACTGTTGTGTGATCTCGGAGTTGGTATATTTAGTTAGGGGGTGAAGCCCCCCAGTTTGGCAGGTTTAATTTTGTTACATTTCTATTTTATTTGTTGGTGGCCAGGTGGCTACTTACCCAGAGAAAAAATATGATGTTCCGGGTGTCTTGTTTTTAAACTTTCAACATTGTCGTCTCCATGATATGAAAGTCAACAAAATGGTACATTGACTATATGAAGAGGACCCATATATATATATATATATATATATATATATATATATATATATATATATATGTATGTGTGTGTGTGTGTGTATGTATATATATATATATATATATATATATATATATAGCTAAATAGATACCAACGTGAAGAAGATAGAAATCTCCCAAAAGAAAGGAATTGATGCCAGAAAACACTTAGAAATTACATAATCAATGATTCCCAATGGAAAGCAGTAACTGACATTATTATGTTCCTCAGTGCCTTTTTCTTCTGGCAACAGACACTCAAGGAATTTCATCTTGACCACCTGTAGAGAAGCCCGCAAAGTATAATTACACAAAGGACATGCCATATCTTTCTTATACTTTAAAAGCTTTCTCTACAAACACTGTTTTGTGTACAACTACTGAAATCAGAAAATCGGTAGCTATTGATATTTTAAAAAGTGAGAACTGGGGATAGGGCTGGCAGAAAAAGATATGTTATTCTAGAATTCTTGCAATAATGTATAGGAACAGTCCAGTGTAATTTTCCTTTTTTAACAAAAATACAGGAAGACCTTCATAGGATGCCAGTCTAAAACCAACAAAACAAAAAAGTTAAAATAAGGTCATTAAAACAGCACATAGGACAGGAGTTTGTATACTGTCTACTATATCTATGACTCAGTCAATGCCACATCTAAGTCAGCTGTGGTGACGATGGGTTATTAAAAGATTTCTGTGTTAAAAAGCTGAAAACACAAGTGCACAAAACTTACAAGATCAAGCCCAAATGCTAGAATGTGAGCTCAAACTGGCAAAAAGAAATGGGCTTGCCTCTCTGCAAAAACAGTTGTACTCTGTGTGTGTGTTTATTTTTTTAACCTTACAAGAAAGTTTTGACCATTTGTGATGTCCTTCAAGGATGCATCTGCAGTCCTTACAAATGGGTTGTCCTGTCGTCAGGCAGCCCTTCGGTCGGCCGGATTCCAAAGTCTGGGTCTGGCTTCGGCTGGTGTCGCACTTCACCCGACGTCATAGCTGCAGTTATTCCGGTATAAAGGCATCAGCCGACGCCATTTTCCTAAGTCTTTCTTGCCACGTGGCGCCCGAAGCAGAAGCTGTTCGCAAGTGCCGGTCGGTCAGAACCAGAGATTACTACTACCGAATACTACTCCGAAGACTACTAAAAAGCTAAGTACCCCGTTGGGGACTCTTTCTTGCCTCAGCCGATGTCAGAAAAAGTGAATAACTGTTTAACTTGTGGGAAACAAATACCTCATAAAGATTTCCACTCTTACTGCTTACCTTGCTTAGGCCCAGACCACGACGTAGCAGCTTGTCTAGCCTGTGCTTCTTTTAACCGACGGACGCTTAGACGTCGGTCGGAATTTGCTGAGCAGTTTTTCGGCTCTGAATTCGCTTATATTATGCCGTCGGATCCTCTGACTTCTCAAATCTCCAAAAAACGCAAAGAAAAGGACCGACACTCGCGGTCCGCGGTTTCGGCCGAAACCACGGTTAAGCCAACCGCGAGTGTCTCAGTTTCGGCTGAAACCGAGCAAGCGGTTCTTCCTTCAGCCGAAAACAGACCTTCTACCGAGGTTTCCTCTAACCTCGTGGAGTCGGCTTCTGAAATCCAACCTGCTGTTGTGATTTCTCAGGATTTATCTGACACTATTCCCCTGGATACTTCAACTCCTGCACGTGGAGCTGCTAGGCCTCCCGTAGCCATGTCCATTAAGGCTTTTGCTAGGGCTAAAGCAGCTAAAGCTACAAAGACTGTGCCTGTTAAGACCCCCTCTCACAGGCCCACTACCAGTTCTCAAATGCTTTCTTTGGCAGAGGATCTTATTTCTTTAATCCGGGGATCCCAACCTCATCCAGACAGGGCCTCTCATCCACCTCCAGAGAAGAGGCCTAGAGCAGAGCCCCCTGAGCCAGTGTCCACAGATGATTCCTCTGATGATCCAGAAAATACAGACCCTCCAGAGGCTCCTTATTCCCCTTATGAAGACTCTGATGCTGAAGAGTCCATCCCTTCTGCCTCTCCACCTGAGGAATTTTCCTTTGGGGAAACCTTACATGCCATGAGGGAACAATTTCAGTGGCAGGGCCAAGATTTTTCAGACTCCAGAAAAAGGCTTAGAACCTTTTTGCATTTACCTCAACATAGGCCTTTAGCTATACCTCCAGTTCTCTCTGTTGTAGATGATGCATTTAATGATGCTTGCACTGCTCCTGATTCTTTACCTCCGGCCCCTGTTAAGCCCGATAGGTTCTACAGGGTCCCGGACACACATCACCATTTATACAAGGCTCCTTTAGCAGATCCCGAGACTATCTCCCAGGGTCCTAAGGCTGTAGCATCTACCTCTGCAAAAAAAACCCCTCCCCTCTGTAAGGGAATCCAGGTCCTTAGAGAGATGGGGTAAAAAAGTTTACACTTCTGCTACTCTGTCAGCTAGAGCCTTGAACTGTCAATTTCATATGATACAATATCAAGAATTTATGCTAGACCAGTTAACTAAAAAACTGTCCTCTGATGAACCTTTTGATAAGAAGTATGTTCAGGAAATGGTACATAACATTCAGCAAGTTAGTAACCATTCTTTAAAATGTGGCTATGATGCACTGGAGGCTTCCTTTAGATCAGCCATGACTGGCACAGTTATCAGAAGGCATGCATGGTTGAAAGAGCAGACCTTACCGGACCATGTCAAAGCAAAACTATTAGATGCTCCTATGGACAAGGCTAATTTATTTGGTCCACCTGCACAACAGGTACTGAAGAAGATGGAGGAGAAAGCAAAATCTGTACAAACAGTGAAAGATTTCTTACAGGTCCAACTTCCAAGGTTTAGCAGGAACTGGCCCTCCAAAAACTGGTCCTTTCCAGACTCCTCTAAAGCACAGAGAGGCAGAGATAGATGATCAAGAGGCAGAAACCAATCCAGAGGTGCCTACAGGGGATGCCAGTGGCAGGGAAACAACCAGCGAGGCACAGGCGCAGCCACCACCACTGCAACAGGTCAATCACAGTGACTTGACTCTGGCACCGCCTACCAGGGAACAAATAGAAGCACCCTTAGGCGGAAAGCTAGCTTTATTTTCAAAGAACTGGCATTACATCACAAGGGACAAGTGGATTTTTGCAAACTATAAACCAAGGTTACAGGTTTCATTTCCATACTCTACCAGGAAAGAGAGGAATGCCAAACCTACCACCAAATCAAAAGGTAGAAGTTCTAAAACAAATATCTCAATTGTTAAGGATGAGAGCTGTGGAAAAAGTACCATCTATGGAACAAGGAAAGGGATTTTACTCCAGACTTTTCCTGGTACCAAGAAAAGAGAGCAAATGGAGGCCTATTCTCAACCTGTCCGCTTTAAACACATTCCTCATTGTCCCAAAATTCAAAATGCTAACTTTTCAGCAGCTTCTTCCCATGCTGGGCAAGGAGTCTTGGCTGGTAACTCTAGATCTCAAGGAGGCATACCTGCACGTCCCCATACGACAAAATTGCAGAAGATACCTCAGATTTCTTGCAGGATCAGAGCATTATCAATTCTCAGCATTGCCCTTTGGCTTATCTACTGCGCCCAGAGTGTTCACGAAATGCCTGGCATCAGTAATTGCTCATTGCAGGCTTCAGGGAATCCAAATTTACCCCTACCTGGACGACTGGCTGATACAAGCGGACAACATGAACAAACTAACAGAAGACTTACAAAGAGTCATTTACCTGCTACAAGCCCTGGGATATACAGTCAATATAAAAAAGTCAAGGCTGATACCATCCCAAAGAATAACCTTTTTGGGTGCAGAGCTGGACACATCAAAACAAATGGCATTTCTAACTGTAGAAAAGCAAAAGCAATTACCTCTCTACTTCTTGACATTAACAAAGCAGAACCATCTGACAGCAAGAAAAGTACTGCAAGCCCTGGGCTTCATGGCATCCTGCATAATACTGGTTCCTCATGCCAGACTGCATATGAGAAAGCTACAGTGGTACCTAAAAAATTTATGGTCTCAACACAAGCACAGCCTAGAAACCAAGATTCCTATAATCCCCTGCCTGAAGCAAGAGTTCCTATGGTGGGCTCAGGCCTGCCAATCAAACACAGGATTGCCCTTCTACAGCATTCAACCAAGCCAAACCATCACGACGGACGCCTCAGACCTCGGTTGGGGGGCCCACATGCTGGACAAATGCATACAAGGCTTATGGACACAAGACCAGCTGCACCTGCACATAAATCTAAAGGAAATGCTGGCAGTAAAATTGGCAATCCAGTCATTCAGACCATTTCTCCGAAAAGGTCATCTGATGATAAGGACAGACAACACCACAGTGATGTGGTACATCAACAAACAGGGAGGCACACACTCGTACCCCCTATGCCGGATGGCACTGGACCTATGGAATGTGGCTCTGAGCTACAACATTCAGTTACGAGCTATTTTCGTACCAGGAAAAGAAAACATTCTAGCAGATATATTAAGCAGAACTACCACGGATGCCCACGAATGGATGCTGCATCCGGACATCTTCAAGGCCATCACAAGAAGATGGGGACTCCCAGAAATAGACTTATTTGCATCCCCACTCAATCACCAGCTAAAGAAATTCTGCACGAGGATGTACCACCCACTTGCATGGAAGGTGGACTCCCTATCCTTCAGTTGGGAAAACCTGTCAGCATATGCATTCCCACCACTTCCTTTGATGCACAAGGTGCTATTGAAGATCAAAGAGGACCGGCCAAGGATTATTCTGATAGCTCCAGACTGGCCAAGGCAACATTGGTGCCCATTACTAAGGAGCCTGTCTCGGGAACTAATATGGACACTACCCCTGGTTCCATTACTGTTAACACAGAACAACTACAACATCCTGCATCCAAACCTGAAAACTCTGCAGCTGACTGCCTGGAACATCACATAAGATCAATTAACCCAAATTTATCCCAAAGGGTTAAAGACATTACGCTTGAGGCTCGCAGACCCTCAACAAGAAAAAATTATGTAGCAAAATGGAAAAGATTTCTCATTTGGAGTTCTGCAAGGGGAGAAGATGTGTCACTGGTAAACATAGCCAGCATCTTGGAATACTTGGCAGAGCTCTTCCACACAGGCCTGTCCTATTCTTCCATCAAGATACATGCATCAGCTATCTCAGCAGAATACACCTTGGATCCTCCAGTATTCTCACACCCTCTGCTCAGGCAGTTTCTAAGAGGTATTAAAAATGTAAAACCTCCAAGGAAACCACCATTGCCAACATGGGACTTGAACTTTGTGCTAGAGAAATTGACACTTCCCCCTTTCGAACCAGCAGCAACAGCAGAATTACAATTCTTATCATGGAAAACTGCTTTCCTGCTGGCAATCACTTCAGCAAGAAGGGTATCTGAACTACAGGCATTAATGTCAGTACAACCCTTCCTGATCTTCCATCAAGATAGAGTGTCCATGAGAACTAATCCTACATTCATGCCTAAGGTGGTATCCAGAGTATCTTTAAATCAGGCTATCCACCTACCTACCTTCTTCCCCAACCCACAGAACAGGGGAGAAAGACTGCTACATACCTTGGATGTGCATAGACAGTTACGCTACTACCTGGACAGAACCAAGAGCAATAGGAAAACTGACCAGCTTCTGGTAGCATATGCAACAGGAAGGGAAGGAAAAGCAATTTCAAAACAAACAATCTCCAAGTGGATAGGAAATTGCATTAGATTTTGTTACTCCTACCATGGAAAAAAAACTCCAGAGAACATCAGGCCTCACTCTAAAAGGGCTACAGCCACTACCACAGCTTTCTTACGAGGAGTGGCTACCAAGGACATTATAGAGGCTGCTACTTGGACCTCCGTGCATACATTTGCCAAACATTATAATTTACCTTTATACTCTAGATCCCGAGCAGGTTTTGCCACTGCTGTGTTGCAAGGGATCCTAACTACACCATAATCTCTTTTTTCCTCCTCCCCTAGTTTAGCTATGGTATTCTACCCATTTGTAAGGACTGCAGATGCATCCTTGAAGGACATAGTACAGTTTTGTACCTACCATAAATGTAGATGTCCGATAGGAATGCATCTGCAGTCAGGATTACCCACCCACCTTCCCCTCTGTGGTACTCCTAGGGTATTTGGCCATCTTATAGCTAGCTGGGGGGGGATCTATTATGGTGTATTTGTTTGTATATATGTACATACATGCTTATTTTTTGTGGTTGCTCTCTACTATTTGGAATCATTGGCATTTATCCAAATTTAGCCTTCCAAGAGGGCACCTGGCATCTGGGGCAAGAAACACTGAGGAAAATGGTGTCGGCTGATGCCTTTATACCCGAATAACTGCAGCTATGACGTCGGGTGAAGTGCGACACCAGCCGAAGCCAGACCCAGACTTTGGAATCTGGCCGACCGAAGGGCTGCCTGACGACAGGACAACCCATTTGTAAGGACTGCAGATGCATTCCTATCGGACATCTACATTTATGGTAGGTACAAAACTGTACTTTTTTTGAGTTTCTAAGTTAGAACCTATTAGATGGTTTGAGTGTATACCTCTGAACCCCAAAATCAGGGATAATTTTGAAGAAAGTTAATAGAACGACAGGTTTGGTATCAAAATAAATTTTCTGAATAATAAAAAGTTTGAAACTCTGTCTTACATTACTGAATTGCTGTAATCCACAGTGATTTATCAGAAAATCAAAAAAAAAAAAAATAAAAAACATTATGATAGAAAGGGCAAAAATATGAGGAAGCCTTAAACAGCTATGAGGTTATTCTGCAAAATCATGGACAGCTGAGAGATTTACATGCCTTGGTCAGATCTGAAACAAATGCAGATACAAAATACGTAATGCTGGAGTATAAGGAGACCTTCTGTTTGGTTATCCAGGTACAAATTCATTTAAAACATTGAAACGACTGGCAAAATTTCCAGGATATCTACCATTATCTAATTCCAGAATTTGAGAGGATTGCCCCTACTGCCAAATTACAAATCCATAGGAAGTAAACCTCTGTCTAGCCCCCTCATGCTCAAAAATGCATTAAAACCGACAAAAGCTCATAGGGTCATATGTGATTAGTAGCATAATGGCACAAGCCTTCCCAATAATACCCAGGATATGACAATATTATATCTTAATTCCCCAGATATGGGATGCAATAGAATTAAGGTAGTGGGTCTCTGGGTTTTGGATCCCTGAGTAATTTTACAAACTGTGTCTGTCCATAAGGGACATTGGCAGTACCCCAAGAGTGAATGTATGGTTCCCCATCCTTTTATTCAAATTCTTTGTTTTATGAAAATGTGAAGTTTATTCCATAGACAAGGTAGCCTTTGGGGTATGAATCTGTCTCTCCAGTAAATTCTGTTAGAGTAACAAATAAGGTATGGGTCCATGGAACGTGTAACCCTTGTATAATTTTTCTTGTGAATATGCAACATTTTCGTCAGGGCTGGATCAGAGAATGCCTTGTAGATCAAGCATAAGTCATCTCTCAACAAATGATATGAGACAGAGTAAAGGGATAGGGCCTTTAGTCAGTTTGCATAAGATATGTGTCCTACACTTTGTATTTTTTTTTCTAGTGGGGAACCTCTGGGGCCACTCCATTTGGTGTAAGTGTCTGCTTAGGCACATGCAGAAGGGAGCATTGTACTCAATTATTTGTCTGATTAGGGCCAAGGGCAGTGGCACTATGACTTCCTTTGAGCTTGACGCTTTGCCTTTACTTATAAGTTGAGCCATACAGAAAGATTTCCTCACTACCATAGCTACCTGGTGGTCAAACTTTAGGTTAATGTCTATGTGTTCCTAGGTCTCTCATCACTGGGTCTACTTTTAGGGTTGTGCTATCAATATTATAATTTGCAGGTATATCTGATTTACCAAAGAGTATGATTATGCATTTTAGCATTTACTCTTACACCATGGTTTTGACACCACCCGTTTGTCATTTTTAGGCCTGTTTGTGGAATGTTAGTATTGTTTGGGGATTCAGTGATTGCTCCCAGCTTACAGTCATTGGCAAACTTGGTAATCCAATGGTACCCAACATTGGCCTTCACTTCAGGACAGTATATACCAGACAGGAGGTGGTCCCAACATTAAGCCCTTTGAGACAACACTAGTAACAGGTTTCTTATTGGAAGCAGATTCAACTATCCAGATAACATGCTCTGTCAGTGAGCTAGTTTGCTATCCATCTAATGATGTAGGGGGTTTATACCTAACACAGTAAGTTTATCTATGGTCCCCAAGTGGGTATTTTTTTGAAAGCTTTGGCCAAGTCTAGATAAGTGGTGTGTACTGTTTTATCCTCATCCATAGCCCTGGTGACTTTCTCAAAGAAGTCCACTAGATTGACCAGCAAGACCTCTTTTTGAAAATGCCAAATTGTGTCTGGTCGAGTGTTTGGAGATTTCCTATGTTGCTATTGATCAGGTCTATGATAATTCTCTCCATGGCCTTGTAGATAAGTCTGGTCAAGCTTATGTGTCTGTAGTTCCCTGGGTAAGCTGATTTACCTCCCTTGTGCAGAGGGGTAACTGTTGCAGTCCTCCATTCCTCTGGGAAAAAAGCCAGTCCAGAAGCTGTGGTTAGAGAAGGTTTCAGTTTTAAGCTGTTTAAGAAGCATGCTGGAATATTGTTGGGGACCCATGGAGACTGTGTTTTTGTCTTTAGCAAGTGCAGTAAGAACATGTTCCCTCCTAATGACTGCTAGGGGATGGTTGTGGATATTTGAGTGTGGTAGAAGGTGATTGGGGAGAAGATTAAACTGAACTTGTTGGCCAGCAGGATTGCTATAGTTTCAGGCTGGGTATAAGTGTTGCTATTCATGATTAACTCGGCACATTGATGACCATTTCCCCTGAGGTTATAAACATAATGTAAAAAAGTCTTATGGTTATCTTTCACATGGGAGGCTATCTTTGCCTCTTAGTTTGTTTTGGCATATTAGACCAACTCTCTAATTTGTTTATGTTGACTAGTGATGGTCTTTTTGCTCTGTTTTGTTTGTTCCTTCTTCATTTTGGAAAGATCTTTTCCTTTTGCTGAATAGCCTGTTTATGCTATGGGTTCACCAGGGTGGTTTATTTTTGCCCGTAATCATAGGATTGACTCTGACAGGTACTGCCTTCTCTGCTCAGTTATGAAAGTGGTTGTACAGTGTTTTTGTGTACAACTTGGAGTAGGCCTCAGTGTCATCCTGGTATGGAGGGGGTTGGTAGTTTAATAAGCTGTTAATTAGTTTGAGGTAATTGGCTTTAACAAAGTCTTTAACAAGTCTGGAGTTTGATGAGTATTCTGGGTTAGTTTTAATCCTAAAGAAGAACATTTGTTGGTCAGGTCTTACCAGGGAGGGGTTGATGCATGGGAAGAAACAGCATCCCCCCCCCATGTTCATAAGCACTAGGTCTAGGATATTTCTACTTCTAGTTGGGGAGCTAATTAGTTGCTCCAGGGTATTTGCATTGACAGAGACCAAAATCCCTGAGCAAGTGAATTATGGATCATATACGTCTCCCAGTTTATGGGGGATAGTTGAAGTCACCCATAAGTATGGTGTTAGGTTGAATTTTGAGAGATTCCAGTAGGTTTAGGTAGAAGGTGTGGTTCTCCAGGCTATTGTTATGGAAACTGGCTAGCAAGGATATGATGGGGGGGGGGTCACACCTCTGGTCAGTTGGGCATGGAGTAGCTCAAGCGATTCATGTTGTTGGACCAGTCCAGCAGTGTATTTGTTCTTTATGAACACTGAGACACCTCCTCTCTTTGTTTTATCCTGCACTGTGGGGGATTGTATCCTTTGATAGCCGGGGTGCTTTCTGTGGTTTTGAACCATGTTTCCATG
This sequence comes from Protopterus annectens, assembly GCF_019279795.1. Classification (NCBI taxonomy): domain Eukaryota; kingdom Metazoa; phylum Chordata; order Ceratodontiformes; family Protopteridae; genus Protopterus; species Protopterus annectens. The sequence goes on along the minus strand of NC_056727.1, from coordinate 620,189,787 downwards.
ACTGCACAGAAGTCTGCCTTCTCCACGGTGAAGAGTTCTTCCAGGGAATACAGTTTTTATTTAAGCTCTTAGCACTGAGCAGCAGTACTTTTAGGTAGTCATAAGTGATTTTTATGTTGGAGGGTTTAACAACTTGGCATAGCCTAAAAAATGCTCATTGGGGATAAATAAAGTTGTCATTATCTGGAAGCCAAGTGGTGACAATTGCAGACCATCTCTAGCAAAGCATCATGGTTTGTCGATTATGTCTTCTCAGGTTGACAGATGTTGGATGCCCTTGTTGTGACTTCAGAATCTAAACCAGTTGTTGAAGTCGAGTCATTTTTTGCTGGTTCTGTGGCATGATCATTGGTGAAGGTAGGATGCTACTCAAGGCTGGATAATGGGTGTATATTAGATACTCGAAAGTTTGAAAGTTCGACTGTCTTATGAGCAAACTTTCAAAAGTTTGAATATCTAATAAAAAAAATAAACTACACAAAACATGTACTTGAACGCTCTAAGCAGGGGGGCAAGTCATCCTGCACCCCCCCACACCCCCCGGTCTTTATATGTACCAACTCCAAGATAGCACTACACTGCAGAAACTGGAAATCTTCCCATTCTGGCTGTATGGAGATCTCCATTACAATGTTCAAACATTCAAAAATCTGATCATATGGTGTCGACCATATGAGACTCGAAATTTTGAATGTTTGAACATTCAATATAGACCCTAGATAACTGCCTGGAACACACATCCAGAGAAGTCCATCATGTCTCTCTTTATATAGTCCAGTAGGGTACATTTAGGTCATTTACTTTTGCATGGACTATGACTGTGTCATACTGATACTTGTGGTTTAACTCATTTCCTCCAGTACAGCTCTTTTGACTGTGTATCTTTAACTGCCAGCGGGTATAGCTTGAGCCTTTAAAAATGAATTTATCATCTTACAATTCTAACAAATACTCATAAACAGAGGTTGAATATCAATACAGTTCTGTTTGCCATCATGTATGCTTCAAGATAAAATATTCTGATAGCTTGTATATAGTGCAGTTTTGGAATTATTAATGAAAATATGAACAAACAATATTTAATGCCTAGAGGGGCAATAGGAGCTAACTGCAGAAATGCCCGGAGGTGCACTCTAATGTAATGAGTTAAAGACCTATGTGCATGCATGATCTGGCAGAACCTGGCTCTAGACAGACAGCACACTATGATCTTCTCCTTGTTTAGCTGGGTAAGGGGGCACATCAGTATGTCTTACAATGTAATGCCCATAAATAGAATATTTGGCTGTGTGGTGTATTGCCTTCTGTGCTTGGAAGAAGGGTTACTATGATTTTCAGATTTATGTGTTGTGTGAGTTGCGAGTGTGCGCGGGACCACTGAGAGATGCTTTTAGGAGGTCATGAAGGTTTGGGAAGATTATGTACGAGTACCTCCACATATGTGGGTCTGTGTGTCTGTTCCTTACTATTGGTAGTGAGTGTTTTGGGTGAAATGCTGACAACCTGATTTGCATTTTTTGTTTATGTATGTGAGAGCTTTGCCTCCAAAGACATTGTATATCTACATCTCTCACACACTGTGTTTGTCTGTTTTAAAATTAGATGGTTGTCAGTGAACATGAGGCAGTTACTATACTGCCTCAGGATGCCCATATCCTCCAGGCCAGAAGCAGAGATGACAGGGAAGCGCCTATCCATTATACCAGGTCCTTTATAGTAGATAAACCCAGCAAAGCTAGATTTTTCCACTGTGTTATTCCTTAAAACCTCTTGTATTAGAGGTAATGTGGGATATATGCAAATGACCCTTAAGGACATCAGGTGTTTCAGCTATATCTCAGTTCTGAATGCCCATGACTTTTTTTTCTTTTTAAGTCTGTTATGGACAAATTCAGACCAATAAAGCCAAACCCCACTAGCTGTGGACATCCATGTTTCAGTCTTCTTAAGACCTCATCAGCATAGCATAAGTAGACTGTTTGGCTAACTTTTGGAAACACAGGGTTGTCATATCCAGCTGATGTCCATAACCATTAGGGTGTCTGCAAAATATCCCAACTAACAATCTAAAAGAATGAGTAACAAGGTCACAAAGAAAAAAACAATCCGCAAAAAACAAATGAAAAACCCAGCAAAGCTAGATTTCCACTGTGTGATTCCTTCTAACCTCTTATATTAGAGGTAACATGGGATATACGCAAATGACCCCTTAAGGACATCAGCTGTTTCAGCTGTATTGCAGTTCTGAATGCCCATGACTTTTTTTCCTTTTAAGTCTGTTATGGACAAATTCAGACCAATAACGCCAAACCCCACTAGCTGTGACCATGCATGTTTCAGCCTTCTTATGGCCTCGTCAGCACAGCATAAGGGGACTGTTTGGTTAATGTTTGGAAACACAGGGTTGCTGTACCCAGCCAATGTCCATAACCTTATAACCTCTTCTATTAGAGGTAACATGAGATATATGCAAATGACCCCTTAAGGACATCAGCTGTTTCAGCTGTATGGCAGTTCTGAATGCTCATGACGTTTTCCTTTTAAGTCTGTTATGGACAAATTCAGACCAATAAAGCCAAATCCCACTAGCTGTGAACATGCATGTTTCAGCCTTCTTATGGCCTCGTCAGCACAGCATAAGTGGACTGTTTGGTTACTGTTTGGAAACGCATGGAGCATCAAATTAACATGGCTGGATGTTTCATAATGCAGATGTGACTCTTCTCACATTACGGTGTGAAAAAATTTGTGTCTGTCCACAATTCAGCTGTGATTGTATAGTTAGTGTGTGTGAGTGATGTTTCCCATTGTGTAATCCCTCTGCAGTTTCATTTGTGGTGGAGGGGAAAGTGAGACAACTCTCACTCTGATCTGTGACTGCCAAAGTTTCTGGTTCTGGACCGCTTGTGTCTTTCAGAGCTGGCTTTCAGTGGAAAGCTAATGATGCCTTTGCTTAAGGTGACCTGGATAGTTCAAAAGCACCCTCTACGGCCTCATTTCAGGAAGGAGTGAAATCTTATTTTCTGCAAGAGTGATCCATAATGATCTCCTGATGTCAGATGTAGAGGCCAGTGGGGGCTGAAGTATGGCAGAAGCTGTATGCCAGCCTCAGCAGTATTAAATACCTTCTGGTGTACTCATGCTGTCACAAGTCTGGGCCACCAGAGGAACAAGCAGTCCTTAACAATGGCCACCCTGGGGAGTGAAGGCCATGTTTGTTGACTTCTGGGCTGTCCTGGATGCCAGGATCCTATTTAATCTCCATCCTGTTTTTTCCCTCCCAAATGCATCATTCTCCATTCCCTTTTCATTTTCCAAATCCCCCTGTCACATTTGCACATCCTATGAAGGTCTGTATCATTCTACTTTCTTGTCTACCATATCACTATTTCTAAGTCTGTATTCTACAGTTGACTATCTGTCCCTGCTGCTTGCCCTTCTCCTTTTAACCCATGCAAAACCTTCCCTCAATACTCTGCCTACCTACCCTTATTTTTCTCTATATGACAAGTCTTTTTAACTGTAAAAATTGCTGTTGCTCCCTCTAACTTTCATATCGTATAGTTACCATTGTGTGTTACCCTTTGTTTTCTGTTCTCTTCTTTCCTCATTTCCTGTCTATTTTCCTTCTTATGTTATGAACATTGTTGACATTTTAACGTGCACACCCATAGAGGTATGTTTGATAGTCATTGTCCTTCTTGTGCCAGATGAGTGACAGTTGCAGCTATACACTGCTACTAAGTGCACATGCTTATGCATTGACTTGGTGCACTAACCTGCATTCCTTGTGTCCTACATCACTTCAGTCACATCATCTACTGTAACATTAATTTGCAAGTTGGTCAGTCTAGCTCTGTTTCTACTATTTGCATTTTGCTTCTTTTTATGTGGGCCATTGGCCAACTGCGGGCTTATTATTGGAGAACAGTACCATGTTTGCATTCCATGCCATAAAATGCAAAGCAGAATATGACAGCTTCAATCAAAAAAGTGCTATAATTCTAAATTATGCTTTCTGGAATTATTTTAAAATGCTTTATATTACTTCTATTATAAAATGCAATGAATCCATTAATAGCTGTCTGTCTATCACATGAATATCATGTGCTATGCTGCTGTTAAAGTTTGTGATTTTTCATAAGGTAAAGGGTAGGATTAGAGTTAGTGGCAGGGTTAGGATTAACACACGAGTAAGATGGTGTTTAGGGGGGAACTCTCCTGAAGGATGAGAAATATACAACTCTGTATGAAGAGGAAGTCATCTAGCCCAATCATTTCCTAAATATGGAGATATTTATCAACCCGCTTATTCCCATAGGAACTAAAAGTTTAGCAGGAGAGTTCAGGCCAGTTTGCAGATCCTTTGGATTCCTCTAATTTCCATGTTCAAGGGAGGTTTGCATGCTTTGTAATTTCTATTACTTAGAGGTAGGCATGCTGTTTCTCTGGTGAATTGTCAGTTTGAAAAAATCAGAATATATTATCTAGAAAACATTTCTCTGAGCAGATTTTTCCAAAAAGGAGTAGCTGTGGAACAGAGCCCCATGGGACACAACTGATGACTATCATTGTATCACTCAGGTAAGTCTCCCACCCTAACTTGTTACATTCTGTTGCTTGACTAGTGCTTTACTCATTGAACTGTGCATCGACTGACAGTGTAACTAATCACTTTATTATTATTATTAATATTATTATTATTACTACTATCATTTTTTTTCTGGAGAATAGTGCAAAAGGCCTAAGCAAGGTCAAAATAAGTTGCATACATTGTCAGTCCTTCATCAGCTAGTGATGCTGCTTATTTAAAGATTGCCACAATAAACAAAAGGAAAACCTCTGCCATAACTACCCCATACTGTTTGATATCTGAGAGCAACAGGTCCCCACTGTCATTATGGGTAAATTTCATTATGCCATTCTGACTCATCATTATTTTACAGACAATTAACATCTGCATAATAAAAATAATTCAATCTGTAAGAGGTGAAAATATCTATGCAGTCTGGAGTAGCAATCTCGCCCAATAATATGGCAATAATAATAATGACATCTCACTGCAATCACACTAAACTGACATGCTGAGGCTGTAAAAAAGACACTACCAAGCCCTCCTAGGGTGAGAAGACTAAGTCTCAGGAGATATCCACCACCACATCACCACCATACTCATACAGTAAAAGGTCACCAGGAGGTTGCCCACAAACCATCAAATACCTCAAATGCCATGAGTAAAAACAGTAATGTTTATTAACTGATGACACTGTTATTAGCCACACTGGCTCCATACTCACACAAATGGACAAAGATGAGGTTACATGTAGTTGTCTTTCTGGTGTCAGGATCTGTGACTTCACAGGGTCCCTAAAGTCTGTAGAAAAATATGATTACATCCTACTGGTAGTCCATGTAAGTGTTAATGATTTGATGTGCATACCCCTGAGGGTTATACAGACAGATATGCTGAATCTCATCATGAATGTGTTCAGTGCTGGTAAGACACTAGTCCTGAATAGAATCCTTCCTTCAGCCAGAATGATGCCTATATATAAATATTTCCTATTAATTGGTTTAGTGTTCAATGTTATTCGGTGGGGGAGTCCATTATGTGTGAGCATGGAATGAGATGAATTACTCTCCAGCTTGCTTCACCAAGGGTGGCCTGCACCTCTCACTACATGGCTTCTGCATACTGGCTAAAGCCCTTACTGCCTTCATAGTGCCTTTTAGGGCAGAGCCTGACTAATATGTATCCTAGCATAGTCAATGTTAAAGTCCCCATCTTAAACCTTAAATCAGACCATATCAATATGTGCTTCCCAACACCAGAAGTGTTAATGTGAAATTGCCTGATTTAGAGTTCTTCTGCAACTTCAACACCTCCATGTTTGCATGGTTCCTGAGACTTTTCACTGTTAAGATGGTGCTCCATCCACTCCTTGGTTTTTACTTACCATGTATTCAGGCCTAATAGAAATTGTGGTGGGTTGCTATATTTGTCAAGGATCACATCACCACTAGACAGATTAACAGTGCCCCAAAAAGTGAACTCATTGCACTCCATGTTACCCTAAACAAGAGAAGCTATCAGCTTATAGCCTGCTACAGGGTGCCCTCCCTGTTACCTGATGGCCATGTAAGATTCTTAAATGTATTTGAGGAAATATTCATTACCAAAGATTCTTATATCATGGGATATTTCAACTATCTCTCAAAAATGGAGCATCTGTATGGTTGACATTATGTATGGCCAGAGATTCTTACAGTTAATAAGTAAAAAATTCTTGGAACAGATATTTAATAAACAAGTAGACAACATAATATTCTTGACCTCAGCCTAACTATTATAGCCACTATATGTACCTCCTTTGCAGTTTCTCCATCCCAGGTTAAGTCTGACCATAATCTGTAGAACTCCTGCAGTCAGTAATTCTGTTTACAAAGCTTATTTTGATCTGGCCAAAGCATTTGACACTGTACTGTATGCTGAGATTCTAAATACCTTAAAATTGGATCCCTGCCTGGTAAGATGGATAGCCAGTGGGCTGAAGACTAGAATCCAGCATAATTAAGTGGCTGATGCCTTCTTGGAAGGTATGGTGCCCGGTGCTCCATATCTGGATCCCTCTTTTTCAGGTTCTGCATATACCATCCTGATCTTCAAACTGGGAATAAGAACCTTTGAAAAGCTAAGTATGCAGATTGACTGCAAACTGGTCCTGGGATTCAATAATGCCTACATGAAGTGTGCACTGTTCCAGGTGCACACACAGCACAAGCATAACTCACACCTTCTTCTTCCTAACTTTAGTTTTCCTACTGATTTTCTTGCAGTTTTAAGCACTGAGGGGGATTCACAAAGATTACCACCAAGTATAGACTGCATGTACACTGTGTAACCTTTCTGAGTGAGTAGACAGCACAAAAAATGTGGTAGTGATGTTCTTGAATACAGATCTTGTACGCTTAGTGTACATTTAGTGTACACTTAATGTAGGTGTTATTGAATCTGGTCATGGGTGTTATTGTTAAATCTTCCTCAGATACCCACTTATTAGAGCAGGAACTAATCCTTGTAAACAAGAGGTGTGCAGAAAAAGAGCTAAAATTAAATGTGAAGATGTGTAATATTATTGCATTTGGTAAATGACTCTCTTAATGCGGACTACATCCTATACCCCACTCCAATATGATAATGTAGTCAGGGATCTTAGAAGCTGGATTGATAATTCCCTCTCATTTGACAACCATGTAGTAGCAGCAGTCAGAAAATCTTTCTAAAAGCACATCCTCTAGATCAAAAGAAATTAGCATCCTTCTCTCTATTTAGCCCTACTTAGACTAATTAATTAATGCCCTCTTTCTGGACATATTAAGTAACTAGAAATGCCCCAGAGTTTTCTAGACTAAACAAAAAGATTGTTGGCATAAACTCCCTGAACAATCAGGAAAGGTTTGAAATGCTATCTCTTTTCTCGGTTCCTTATAGGTTGTAGGGTGATCTATTGCTTATGCTCTAAGCCATTAGGGACCCCATCCTCTTTTTTTTTTTTTTTAAACAAGAAATATCTTCACTTAATCATCACCCATGATACAGGCCATTACACATCTATACAAATGAAAAGAAACCACATTAATACATCCTCAGTCGCAAATACCAAAAACCCCATCTTCTTTGATTTCCTGTATTTTTGCAAGTTAAATAGCTCCACTAATACCAGAACTTAGGACTTGGATCTCCACCAGCCCAAAATATAAACAGACTGGAGGGGCAAATTCGCTATCCAGCACCTAACCTATCTCAGGAACAAACTTCCAATACACGTTAAAGTGACGCCCTTGTATCCCTCAAATTAAATCTGGATGATTGTCTATCTTCTTAAAAAAAAAAAAAAAGAGACAGACTTCTGTTTGCCTTCCTTTTCATACTCAGACCACTTTTTGAGCTTCTTTCACTCCTCACAGTTGACTACCAGCTGCCACCAATTCCTCCTCTTATTCTCCAGGACTACTGGACACACCTTAGCCTCTCTCAGGCTATCACTGACCAAGGTCTTGGACCAGTAAGGACATTATTGACCCTGGTTCAGCATCATATTACTGCTGGGGGGTTATTTATTTATATTTGCAATCCAGGTAGGTTGACTGCTATGAAGACTCTTTTCAGTCACAACTTGGTCCCAGAATGCAGGGCATTTTGCCAATACAGAACTGGTGATATCCATAATCAATATATACAAAGAAATAGGCAAAATACATTTGGTAATTGGTATTACAGTTGGTAAATGCGTATCAAGATTTATAAGGTGGCCTAGTTGAGGCACATCAATATATGTGCACTATTCTGCAATAAGAGTTTGTCCAGTAAAGAAAGGGAAAAAGTCATATTATAGAAAACACAGGATTTGCAGATAAGTTACCAAATGCTTGACATGTTAGCATCATACTGTAAAGCAAAACTGCATTTGCTTTTATTAGTTGCAGCAAGGCTGAAAGATTAAATCGACATTCTTAATTATAAAGGATTAACATGGATTCCAACTAAATTTATATTTACTTTCTTCAATAAGATTTTTTTTTAATTAATGGTTAAATCCTTTGAGGCCAGGCCCTAATCTAATGGATTCTGGAAGTGAGTTCCGGCATGTCGATGAAATTTTAAACAATTTGATATCCAGTGGTAATGTTTAAATTGAGGTCTTACTGGACAGAGTGTTTCAACAGATCTGAGTGAATGGGTTGGTTCTATGACGTTTAGTACATTCTTTGATTTAGGACAATAGCTTTCAAAGACCAGCTTGTAAATGAGTGTTGCTAATAGGAAACAGGACCAAGCAGCTACTGGTAGCCATTTACCTCTTTGAAATGTAGCTCAGTGATGTTCATTAGAATTGTCTAGGTAAATGACTCCACTTTTTCAAAGGTCTCAGATCAGCAGGATGCCCTTCCCACCTTCACAATACCTTTGCGGATGTTTCCTCAGTCTGCATCAAGGATGTCATGTGTGCTTCTGTGCCCCATGCACCCCCCATCTCTCTCTCTGGATGGGCATACTATATCCTCCCATGCCAGCAACTCAGATGACTGATCCACTATTTGAATCAAGGTTGTCTAGGCCATAGTCAGGGATTTTATCCCGACATATCATGCTACTGGCTACTAAAACCCTTTTTATTCCTTCCCATATACTGTCACTGATTTTCTGTGCAAGTGATCACTTGTCTCCGCTGCTTTCAGTCCCCAAGATCTACCTCTGCATCTTTCTCTGTTTTGTACATTTCACATTCTGTAGTCTGTTGTGTCTTTATTAGTTTCTTTTATGTTATTGCTTTTTCTGATTTTCTGCTCATCTCCTTGCATGTGACACTTTATTACATAGCAAGTGGTGCTCTTAATTCCATATTTATTACTCCCTGTACATTATGATAAACCTTCTGTGTCATTCACTTGCGTTGTTTACCTTTCCTATCCTTGATTCTGGATTCACTTGTGAGAGACTGAAAGCTTACATTATAGTAACTTTTTTGATTGCCTTTCATGCTGTGATCCTTTCCTTCACTATTTTTGTCATTCATTTAACTGGAATCTGGCCCTACTGGTATGTTGTGTACACTGGCAAGCTGGAAAGTCTGAATGTGGTGGTGGTGGGCGGTAAGGCTCGAGGTTAAGGCCCTTATAACAGAATTTAAGTAAGAAGTACAGGGTTTATTAAGCTCATTGCTTGTGATGGATTGAAGAGCTTTACTACCCCATGTGAAATGTTCATTGAAAATTGATATACTGACTAAAATCCAGTACAGAGTTTTAAACACAGCCAGTCTATTAAAATAAAAAACAAGTGGGTGAGCACTTTCACAAGTGAAATACCCACTTTATCTTTTAAAACTCCAAGAGCCAATGACAATAAGTAAAACACATTGCATCTTTCAATTATTTAACTTCTTAAAAGGGCCATTATAAAATGCACTTGTTAAAAGAGTAATGCATTCCAAAAAATGTGTCTCATACAACATCAGTAGAAACTAAATATTAAAATTAGAATGGGCTTGAGTGGCAAATGTCCATTCAGACCCATTTTGCCATCCACCCGAAGTCTAATCCATTTTATTTCTTGAGCTTCTGTGTAATTACAAAGATCTCCCTTGTGTCCATTGTCCTTGATCTTTTCTTTGACCATAAAACTAAACTTTTATCTGGTGTTAAATTCATATGGGTGCCACTACTAGTGTATTCTGATGCTGGAGTAGTGTGCTGTTCTGCTTCTTCCCTCTTTTCTCTGGGCCAGCAAAACACTCTGCCAAGGCGAAAGTCTTGCATGTCCCTGTTTTCTTAAACTTCCCTTGCATAATTCTCTTCTCAAATAGTTCAGTAGTATCCAAAATATGTGAGACTTTGAAGTCTAATAAATCATGTGGTAACATGTACATTTCCACCTGTTTTTTTGTTTCAAACGAAGACAGAAAAAGACTGGATAGTGCAAAAAAATGTTTATTACAAGCAAAGCTTTCAGGTTAAAAAACCCTTCATCAGTGTATAACAAAAGTTAAAACAGTCATCTTATATAATCACACACAGCCCAAACGTTAATTGTTTAACAACCAATTAAGATTCAATTAAAAAAGTAAAAAACAACTATTGCAAGCACATTTGCATGTGTTTTAATACTGGTTTCAGTTTGTATTCCGGTACGTGGACTGTGATTTTACTTTATATCTTGTTCTACTGTGTTTCTGTTTCAAGATATAAGGGTGTTTGGATTTTCTACAACACAGTCTTTTGGACAATGAGTCGGAAATTGAGTGACATTTTAAATGTGCACTCTAACCCACTTTTGAGATTATGAAATGAGGTAGCACCATTGCAGAATGTTACTACACAACGTAATGAAGAAAATACTTTTTTTCAACAATTGAACCTTTTGAGAAGAGGCTAAGAAAATATAAAATATTTCAGTGACAGTGTTACAGCTTTCTAGCCTGTCTTGAATTGGGTATTGTTCCCAGAGGGTTAAGGGTGTTAAAAATGCTCTCATATGCTAACTTATATCCAACTCTTACAAAAATGGCAAGAAATGAACTTACAACTTGGTCTAAAATATATGACTTAATGAATGATTTTTTTCTTGATATTGAGCTTGACTTAAAGCAAGAAGTTAATCTTGGTGGCTTTGAAACTGCCCACCTTCTAGTAAATTTGTGTTTGGATACTCATTCTGGGCCCATCTCATTTGCTCACTCAAATGAGTGCAGTGAGATCATATTCTGATTTCAGGCACTCCTACTGTGTACAAAGAGAGCATCTGGAAAAGGGAAAAATTTTAAGCTTGTTGCCTGCCTTTCCTGTAAGTGGTCTAGACTGTTTGTAGGCTTCTGAGCCCCCAAGCCATTCTGTGTTGGAGGGAAGCCTTCTAGCTTAATTTTGTTTCTTAGAACTAGGCAGTTTTCTAGTTTCAGCACTCAAATCTGTTTCTTTGAACTCAGCACTTGTTCAGAACTCGTAAGCACTAAATAAGCTGCAAATTACTACAGCACTCAACTTTCCTCACTTGTCTAGAGGAAAGCAGTTTTTAGTACTTAATAAATAAGCACCTATCCAGGCATGTCTAAGGGTCAGCTCCCAGTGATTTCTCCTGTCTATCTGATGAATCTGGGCATCTTGGGGCAATGCAGCAATTGCCTCATGTACACAAACAACCCTCTCCTCCTACCACCCAAAACTACAACCTGAGAGAGATGCACTTATATAGCAAACTGGAAGCAAAGCTCTCTTCACCCATGACTGGACTAGACAGTCAAGAGGAGAAGGTGGACACTTGCATCACACCACACTCATCACATAGTCCCTCAAAACCTACACCACCAAAACACACACATAGAAACACAGAACACACACTTACATTCACGGAGGTTCTCAAAAAACTGCCCAAGAATCAGGGACCTCCAAAGCAGAAACGCAAGCAAACTCCACCCCCAACACAACCCAAATGACACATAGCCCACAAACTCAGTGTGCCACTCAACCACAGCCCATAAGGCATAACACCGTACCCAACACTCTAGTCATAGGTGACTCTATAGTCAGGCACACTGATGTTCCACTCACCAGGCTAAACAAGGAGAAAGTTACTGACAGCTGCCTGTCAGGTGCCAGGATCCACCAAATAACTCACGCACTCATGTCACTCCACAACAAGTACAAATATGACACTGTCATTGTCCATGTTGGTGTAAATGACCTGAGACATACCTCCCTGGACTACATGAAAAGAGACGTGGAGGAGCTCTTCGATCTTGTAGCCCAGGCAGGTATGACCCTATCCCTGAGTAGCATCCTGCCATCACCCAGAAAGATACCACAGCACAAGGACAAAATGATTGACTTCAACAATTGGCTAAGCTTCTGGTGTCATTCTAAGGGGATCCAGTATTTGTCTGCCTGGGATGACATGATCGACAGACCACGATGCTTTGCCAGAGATGGCCTGCACCTATCGCCCTTGGGATTCTGGATACTGGCTAAGGCTCTTGCCAGCCCTATAGTGCCTTTTTTAGGCAAGGTTCAAATGACAAATTCACCACCATAACAGGTACAAGCAAGCAAAATCTGAGGGTAATGCTACTCAATGCTAGAAGTCTAAACCTCAAAATGCACTCACTTGAGGCACTCCTTAAAATGGAGAACATTGACATCTGTGCAGTGACAGAGACCTGGTTCAAAGCTCCAGTGAGCACCCCTGCGTTACCAGGCTATAATTCATACCACACCTTTCGGCCACCTAACCCAGCATGAAGCACTAAAGGTGGAGGCGTGTCCATATTCATTAAGAATATCCACACCTCCAGGCTAGTTGCACAGCATAATGCATCCGAGATTATCCAAGTGCAACTAACTCTGGACAAGACTGCAATCCAAATTGTAGCTTGCTACAGACCCCCTACCATGCCCCAGGATTCCCACTCCTCATTTCTTCATACACTGGAAAGTATTAGGCTACAATCTAACACCCTAATAATGGGCGATTTCAACTACCCCACCATTAACTTTGAAAACTACTCATGTACCAACTCTTATTGCTCAATGTTTTCTGAAATTCATAAATTCCAATGTCTTGGATCAACTTATTCACACCCCCACCAGTGGCAGCAATATCCTAGACCTGGTCATTACCAACATGGGCAACCGGTGTTCCACATCAGAGGTCAATTCCTCGTTGGTCAGATCTGACCACAAGTTAATCACCCTAGACATCCACATCCCTCCCCCACCCCCAATTAGGGAAACCACAGTAAAAAACTTCTCCAAAACCTTCACACTTCTTAAGACAGAAGTGGCACACTTCATGACACCCATGCAGACGGACAATAGAGGCACAACTGCTGAATCCTACACAAATTCACTTTATAAGCACTTACACAAGTGTATGGATCATGCTATCCCTAATAGAGCCAAGATGCTATCCTCCAAAAAAAGGAAGCTAATCTTGTGACCCTCTGCCATAAACAAAGTCTACAACAGAAGAAATAAACTGTTGCAAAAAAGAGTAAAATCCCATGACTGGAGGAACTCCCTGGTCAACCTCAGTAAGAAGCTGAGATCCCTTATAATATCCTCCAAAGCTATTTACGAAAACAAAATTGCCACTGACTCTAAAGACAACCACAAAACATTCTATAGCTATATCAAGAATCTCAATGGCAACACTCAGATCTGCTCTGAGTTACAGCACAATGGCACTAAATATACAGAACCAACTGATATTGCCAACATCCTGGCAGATAGGGTCAGTGCTAACTTTACCCCCCCCCCTCTCACCCCCTAGAGGGCCCATCTCTATACCGGAAGAATGCAAAGTTCCTGTAATCACGGCTGCACAGGTAAAAACACACTCTCCAAAGCCAAGAACACAGCATCCATGGGACCTGACAATATCCCAGGCTGCGTTCTACACAAACTACAGAATGAACTGGCACCCTACCTTTGTACCATGTTCAATCATAGCCTCACCTCAGGCTTTGTGCCCACTGAATGGTGCACAGTGACGATCCCACTCCACAAAGGGTGAGCCTTGATAGACCCCAGGAACTACCGCCCCATTAGCTTGACGAGCCTGGTCTGCAAGGCCATGGAATGTATCATCATGGAACTCATAAACAAAGACATTGGTAATCTCCAAACTCTGGACCCTACCGAGTTTGGATTTGTAAAAGGCAGATCATGTCTCCTAAACCTAATTGACTTCTTTGAAGCACTCAGCAAAGCCATAGATGAGGGTAAGGTGGTTCACACAGCTTATCTAGATCTCGCCAAGGCTTTCAACACCATCCCCCACTCTGGAATTATAGTTAAGCTCGCTAAACTAGGTATAAATCCCTATATCACAAGATGGGTTTCCAACTGGCTCACGGACAGAACCCACACTGTGAAAGTAGCAGACTCCAAATCTGACTTCAGACCAGTGACAAGTGTAGTACCACAGGGTTCAGTCCTGGGTCCTCTCCTGTTTGGTATCTACTTATCTGAAGTACAGGCTAACAAAGTTTGCCGATGTCTACAAACTAGGAGCCATAATTGAAACTCCTAATGATGTGGACATACTACAAAAGAGCCTTACTGAGACAGATGCCTGGTGTCAAAGCCATGGCCTGAAGCTCAATGCCAAAAAGTGTGTTGTTATCCCCTTTGGTAAAAACTCTGTACCCATGAACTACCACATAGCTGGTAGTCTACTTAATGCTGAAAATGTGATGAGACCTTGGGACACAGGTGGACAGTAGTCTCTCCTTTGATAATCACATCACCACAGTGGTCAGGAAATCCTTCTGTGTGGCTCACCTCATCACAAAAGGTTTCTCATCCAGAAACAAAGAGGTCATTGTTCCCCTCTACTCATCACTCATTAGACCCATTATAGCTTACAACACCCCTTTTGATATATACCTCACAAGACATCTACAACAACTGGAAAGGCCACAGAAATACCTCACAAAGAGGATTACTGGCCTCAAACAGATGCTCTACGCAGACTGTCTCAAAAAACTCCACCTTTACTCCGTCGCATATCGCCTACTCAGAGGCGATCTCTGCCTAACGTACAAAGCTATGTCAAACCCAGAGCTGTTAGACATGCTCCACTTATAGAAATCCCAATCCCTCCGAGCTACACGCTCTAGGGACCTAAACCTTGTCACCACAATAAACAGAACATGCTGGAGGGATAGATTCCTGTCCCAGAGACTTCTCATACTCTGGAACAGACTACCTATCTATGTCAAACAGAGCTCCTCATTAGCACTCTTCAAGAAAAATCTTGATGATTGGATGGGAAATAGGAAATTCACCCCAGGGATCACTTCTGTAGCTCTGCTCGGCAGGGGCACAGGAAAATAATTTTCTTGGTTGGCGAAAGCCAGGGTACATTTTGGCTAGGCTTATATAGGCCCTAGGGCCAATAGCCTAGTACCTACCTATGAAATTAATGAGTTGCAAGTTAAGCTTTCTTCCTCTGCAGTATTTACTAAATTTATAACTGAATATGATAAGCTATTAGAGAAACTGCATACACTTGACAGACTTGAAAAAGCTAAGAAACATAAATTAAAGCATGACATTAATGACTATAGTAATGGCCAAATCTTTTCTTGTCCAAAATCTAAGCCTTCTAATGGCCATATGACTATGAATGCTGCTAATGTTTGTAAAAAAAAAAAACAGCTGGCTCACTTGATACATCAGATGATGTTACTGCACCTGTAATTCACAATGGAGACCGTATTCCTATAAACAATAATAATACTACTTCGCAGGTTGCTAATAGCAATGAATCAACCAATTGAGAGATGGCAATGACGTCATCTATGTAATTTATGATGCAGGCACAACTAAAAAGAGGCATGGTAGCCCCTGAAATGGGCTTTCAACATCACACATTGCAGGTGCGGTTAAAACTACCAGAAGAAGTGATTACAAGGAAACGGGAGTGCTCCAGAGGTCTCTCCATTCAAAGGAAACATGGGAGAAGCAGGAACTTCTCCATTACCAACAAGTGACAATAAATAAAGGTACTGTGAGCCAGTTGAACATTGTGAATTTGTCCAAACTGGTTTTGACTTCTGCTGATTTTGGTTTATTTAACAAAGGGCTTAAATTTATTCCTTTGACAGAAGGTCTTAGTAATGCCCTTATTAATTTTAAACTCTTTATTCAAAATTAAGATTTGAAGCTGATTTTTAAACACAGTTCTGCATCTGATGTTGGTTTATTTAAACGTAAATGTACTTTTTTTACCTAATAGTCACCCTGTTATTACTGCATTTCATAATGTATGTGATCTACAAATTAGAGAACTGTATGATAAAGGTCGCTTTAGAAAGTTTTTTAACTTGACATCTGATGAATGTGATGCACTTGATAAGTTAATCAAAAACCGTGATATTATTATTAAGGAAGCAGATAAAGGGGGTGCTATTCTCCTAATGGACAAAGATGATCACTTTGAGAAAATGAACTTACTTTTATCTGATGAATTGTGAATAACAGTGATTTTGAGTCATTGTATTTCACATATTAATATGACTATTTTTGATTTGCAGGCAATGAATGATATTGATATTAATTTAATTATTTTATTGTACCTGCTGCTAAAATACCTATTTTATATTGTCTTCCCGAGGTCCATAAAAACTCTTTAAATCCACCCATGAGATATATTGTCTCTGGACATGGGTGGATAACGTAACCCTTATCCATTTACTTACAAAATAAGTTATCACCGTATTTGAAATATGTGGGTAGTTATATTAAATATACACCTGATTTCTTATTAAGTTTTAGAGAGTGGTTCAGCACAAACCAACATGTTGAATTTTTGATGGTTATTTTGGATATCCAGTCACTGTTCACAGTCATTCACCATAATGGGTCTATATTAGAAAGCTGAATTAAGTGAATCTGTGTACATCGACACATAAAGGTCGATGTATGAAATGAGCGAACACCGTAAACGCCAAAAGGGAGAATGTCGAATGGATTTCCTCGGCCAGCAGAGTGATCGTGGGGATGAGGAAGTAAATCCTTTTCCCCGCTGTAGTGTGGTCTTGGAGTTGGTATATTTAAGTAGGGGATGTGTGGGGGGTGCAAGGGGGCTTGCTCCCCTGCAAAAATATTTTAAAAGTATTTTACTTTAGGTTTTTTGGGTTGGGTTTATCTTACCTCTATGGCGCTGTTGATTCTGGTATCATGTTTGACGTTCTCTCTTTCGGCGTTTACGGTGTTCGCTCATTTCAGTCATCGATCTTTATGTGTCGAAGAACTCAGATTCGCTTAATTCGGGTTTATAATATAGACCCCCCATAATTATGGTATTCAAGTGATAAGAAAACTATTGTTAAGATATGGATACATGAATGGTAGACAGAAACAACATGCGAGCTATTGGAGATTGTATTCGAAAACAACTATTTCATATTCAATAATATTTTTCAGCAAACATCAGGTGTAGCAATGGGCACTCCCATAGCTCATACCTATGCAAATTTAGTTTTGGATAAATGGAAATATGAGTTTCTCTATGATGGATATAATTGTTTCTCAGGGAAGGGTCTTTATCTTAAATGTTTTGTTGATGAGGTTTTCTTTTGTGGCAGGATAGTAAAAATGAACTTGACTCTTTTCTAGACTATTTGAATGCTAGCACTGATTTTCTTATATTTACAGTGACTTGCTCAATGCCATATGTGAACTTTTGGATGTTACTATCAAACACAATGATACTAATATTGAGACCATGTTTTTTTTTTTTAAAAAACTGCATACGAGTAAATTTATACATTTCACCTGTATGCATGCCCTGCATATCTTTAAGGGTATTATTAAGGCACAATTTTTGAGAATGAGTAGACTTTTAATCCCTCCACTGTGATCTATTTATAACAAGCTAATGAGCTTAGAAATAATTTTGTGGAAATAGGCTATGATGCAAAACTTTTAGATGGTAAAATTAATGACATATTGCACTTAAGGACATCTACAGCTAGACCTTATTTCTGCATGAAAGATTATGAACAGCCAAATAATATAGAAAGATCTAATAGGAATATTGACAGAATACGTTATGTTGCAACTTATAATAGAAATACACCTCAGATTAGAAATATTAACAACAATTGGTGTATATTAAGATCTTTACCTGAGTTACATTCTATTATTGGCCAGACACCTAGTTTTTCCTATAGGAATTCAGCTCGCCTTAAACAGAAATTATGCTACAAAGATATGAATATTAAAGAGAAATTAAGTTTAAATAAGACTCAAACTATGCCTTGCCACAGTTGTAGTTGTTGTGATGTCATAAATAAAAATATTTTTATTCATCCAGTAAGTGGTAAGGAGTATAAATTTCAGTGTTTTGCAACTTGCAACACACCCATATAGTCTATCTTGCTACCTGTAAATTATGTACAGTTTTTTATATAGGTAAGTCAACTAGACGTCTAAGGGATAGAATTATTAAACATAGATCTGATACATGGAGAAATGTCATAGCTAATTCCTTAGCAAAACATGCCAATGAATTTGGAAATGGCCATATATTTATTTTTATGATGATAGACAAAGTCACTGCAAGCATAAGAAAAGGTGATATTAATAATTAAGGAGTATGAGTGGATCTTAAGAATGAATGCTGACACTTTGCCAGGCATTAACCAACATGTTTCACTGAAACCAGTATTAAAACACATGCAAATATCCTTGCAATAGTTGTTTTTTTACTTTAAATTTTTAATTGAATCTTAATTGGTTGTTAAACAATTAACTTTTCGGCTGTGTGTGATTATATAAGCTGACTGTTCTAACTTTTGATGTTAAGTTGTCTATCTCACCTTCATTCTTGCTGGATAGGTTCGGAGCCGATCCTCGGCTCCGACTCGGCCACTCTAAAAGCTCGAGAGTTAGTTCCACCGGCTCGAGGCTCCCCTTTTATCCCACAATGCTAGGCGGTAATACCTCAGATCTCGCTTGCCGCTACAGCAATCGAGGTGTGTTGTTCCAACCAGCTTCAGGTTAGTTTGTTTAGAGCAATCTAAAACTTATTTTAAACCCCTTTAACTTAGTTTTTTATTGATAATTTCCAAAGGTAAGTAGTTTTTTATCCATTCCCTCCAGTTTCTCCACCCTTTTTACCACAAGAACTTAGGAGTTCTTTCCTTAGGCCTTCGGGCCCTTCCATCCCCTTATTAGTAGTGGAGTGTGTGTGTGTTTTTTTGTAGGGATCAAAAAATAGAAATTAAAAAAAAAAAAACTAAATTTATTAGTTTAATTTATTAGTTTAAATTTCATTTTTTGAACAGTGTAATCGGTGTGTTTGTGTGTGTGGTGATTACACTTTATATCTTAGTAATGTCTAAGGATTCAAAGGTCTCAGGCTTTAAGAAGTGTGACTCTTGCTGTCAGAAGATGTCTGTGACAGACGGTCACACTTCTTGCGTGTACTGCCTGGGACCTTTGCACCTGCAGGACTCTTGTGCTGTATGCCATGGCTTCAGCCCTAGAATCCTGCAGGAAAGGAAAAATAAGCTTATCTTACGAGGCTTATTGAAACCTGAGGGTCCCCCGACTCTATCTTCGGGCAAACCCTCCAAGCCTACTAGGTCGTCGGCTCCAGCTTCTGAGTCGACACCTAGGGCTTCAAAGTCTGCTACAGCATCGGCTCCGGCTGGAGCCGATGAGGCTCGAACACTTATTTCTTCTGTTTCCTCGGCTCCGGAGCCGAGGTATTAGAAATCACTGAGTCGGCTCCGATAAGGTTATCGGAACCGACAACTAGGAAAAGGTCTAGGTCACCATCTCTTGGCTCCGTTCATTCGGCTCCTGTCTGAACGGAGCCATAGGTCTCACTCCTCTAGGTCATCGAGACTTTCAGATCATGACCTT
Source organism: Protopterus annectens (assembly GCF_019279795.1). Lineage (NCBI taxonomy): Eukaryota > Metazoa > Chordata > Ceratodontiformes > Protopteridae > Protopterus > Protopterus annectens. The sequence goes on along the minus strand of NC_056727.1, from coordinate 620,169,855 downwards.
CAGAGGGTAGTGAGTCGACTTCTTAAGTCCGAGGCACTGGCCCAAATGCTTCAGAGCCCGACTCATCAGTCGATGCTTAACCCTATTGCTCAAAATGTTCCTCCTCCGACTCCTTTGAGTTCGGAGCCAGGGCATTTCAGACCCGAGACTGTGGCAGCATCAGAGCCGATACAATTGTCTTCAGCGCCGTCGTCTGCTCCGATTTCTTCATTGGAGGAATCTCGGCGCCGGACTTCCCTCATCAGCTCCGAGGGGGTGAGTGTCATCGGACCCTTGTCCGACCCCGCTCTCCCTCTCGGTGCTTCGGCATTGGTGAGTTCGGCTCCAACATCGGCCTCGGAGCCATCACTGTCGGTGCCGAGGGAGGTTTTCAGCTTTTCGGAGCGGAGACCTCTGGCTCTGCCTGACAGGGGTGCTTTCGAGGTCATGCAGAGTGTGTTGGAACCTGGTTCAACTCCACACTTGGCTCCGTCTGCCCCTCTCTCCTCGGTGCCTCAGGTAATTTCTACTCACTCCCTCATCCCGGATCGCAGAGAGCCAGCTCCTCAAGAATCCCCAGAGGGGATCTCCTCCTCTTCCGAGGCCTCTCCTGAATTGGCAGGAGAGCCCCATAGGAAGAGAAAGTGCAAAAGGAAGCACATAGACTCACCTGAGTCTGTCACCTCTGACACGGATTTAGAGGATTCTGAAGGTTCCCCCCGTTCCCCCTCTGAAGATGTCTCCTTTGCAGACATCCTGGAGATCCTAAAACAGAGGGGGAATTGGCCAGCCCTCAACCCTTCAGAGGATGAATCTGTGTATCTTGAGGCGTTCGGCTCTTGCCCTTCCAGGTGGTAGCAAAAAAGGCCTGGACGGCTCCTGACACTGGACCCCACCCCCAGGAGACCTTCAAAGTTTATTACGGCCCCAGCAGACAAACAATTTTTGACTAAAGGAGTTTCTGTGGATGCTATGGTGGTAGCTGCTGCCACCAAGAAGGAACTAGCTGATCCTTCAGTGCCTGTCCATCCTCCTAACAAGGAATCTAGGTCTATGGACAGGTACGGGAAGTGGATGTTCTCATCAGCGACCTTCTCGATGCGTTCGCTGAACTACCTCTGTCATTTCACTCGTCTTCAGAGAGACTTGATCAAGGAAGCGAGTGAGATGTTAAAGGATCCAACAGCTGCGGGTTTTCAGGATAAGATGAATGCTCAGCTGGCTACCCTCATTTCGATAGCTAACTCCTCCATGCGCCTCCTTTCATATGCGGCTGATGGAGCGAGCAGAGCCGCAGGTACAGGTGTGGCCTTACGCTGGCATGCCTGGATGCGGCTATGCAATTTTGCGGACCCTTTCAAGACGTCTTTCACTAACTCCCGATTTGATGGATCGTCTCTTTTTGGTCCTCAAGTGAAAGAAACCCTGACAAGGTGCGAGACTGATGGCAAAACTCTTTCTGCCGTCAGAGTCCGTTTTTTACTCCTTCTAGGCCTTACCCCAAGGGCCAGAAGGGTGGAAAGATGTGGTTCCGCAAACAATCTCAAGGAGCTTTGCCTGACGCACAGAGTCTGTTCCCCTCTAGAGGCAGAGGGGGGAACAATAATGGTAGATGCCACCCTAGAGGCAGGGGGGGTCCACAGAACCAGGGAAATCGAGAAACCTTTTCTGACAAGCCCTTTCAACATCCCTGAGGTGTTGCCCGACTGTCCACCTTCGGAGGCAGTCGGGGGAAGATTATCACTGTACCCAGAAGCCTGGCGATCCCTAACTCAAGACAAGTGGGTACAGTCTATCATTTCCGAAGGCTATTCCATTCCTTTCTTTTGCATTCCGAAACAATCAAAAAATTCCCTTCCAAATGTTCCACCCACTCAAAGGGAGCAAGCAGAGTTAGAAATCTCAAAGTTGCTTGCAAAAAGAGCCATTCAACCAGTTCCAGCAGACCAGCAAGGATCCGGAATCTACTCCAAATTCTTTTTGGTTCCAAAGAAAACAGGGGACTGGAGACCCATTTTGGATCTCAGCAACTTGAACAAGTCTGTCAAGAAAACAAAATTTCGGATGGTCACGCTGCAGTCCATCCTACCCCTATTGGGGAAGGACAACTGGATGTGCTCTATAGACCTCCAGGATGCGTACTATCATATAAAATGAACAGACGCCCAGGAGATTTCTCCGCTTCAGGTTGGGAACCAGTCATTTTCAATTCAGAGCCCTGCCCTTTGGACTCACCACAGCCCCCGGGTGTTTACCAAATGCATGGCAGTGGTCAGCCTCATCTGAGACGTCAAGGATTCCAGGTGTTTCCATACTTAGACGACTGGCTCCTTACAGCCCCCACCAAGCATCTTCTACTACTTGCCAGAGACTACACTTTCGCATTTCAAAGCTAGGTATCTCAATAAATTGCGAAAAGTCTGTTTTGTCGCCTTGTCGTGCTATTACCTTCATAGGCGCAAATCTAGACACAGTCAGCATGTCAGCCAGACTCACAGACCAGAGGATAGCAGACATACACAAACAAGTCTCTCTTCTCCTCCACAGCAACAAAATCAAAGCCCGACTGGTCCTGAAAGTTCTGGGGATAATGGCAGCTGCTATCCCTGTTCTTCTATTAGCCAGATTTCACATGAGAATCTTACAATGGATGCTCTTCACACAATGGTCATACCAACAACTTCCGATGTCCCACACCATTGTGATAACTCAAGCATGCAGGAATCACCTTCTTTGGTGGATTACATCCCCCCAGCTCTTCTTAGGAAGACCCTTTGTCCCTCCCCCTCCGGTTGCTACTCTGACAACGGACGCCTCCCTGATCGGGTGGGGGGGGCATTATCAGGGCAGGACGGTCCAGGGCATATGGCAACCTTACGAATGCCACTTGCATATAAATGTTCTAGAGATGAGAGCAGTGCTTTTAGCGTTGCAGGCCCTTCAACACTCTCTTCCGATAGGAACAATAGCAATTCAGACGGACAACATGTCTGTATTGTGGTATATCAACAAACAAGGCGGAACCAGATCCTACCGCCTATGTCGAGAGGCACTCAGACTGTGGTAATGGGCAATTTCTTCTCAGCTGTTTCTGATAGCAATGCACATTCCCGGGAAGTCCAATGTCATTGCGGACAAATTGAGCAGAGCTATTCTCATGCCTCACGAGTGGTCTCTGAAAAATTCAGTGTTGGAGAAAGTTTTTCTAAAGTGGGGCCAGCCTTGCTGCGACCTTTTTGCTACTCCCCAAAACAGCAAGTGCAAAAATTATTTCACTCTTTCCCCAACCAGGCCATCCCAGCAGAGACACTCTAGTCCAAGATTGGCCCTGGGGACTTCTGTATGCCTTTCCTCCCTTCCCACTAATTTCTCAACTGATACAGAAAGCCATCGCTCAGAAAGCTTCCTTGATCCTCATTGCACATTACTGGCCTCGACAGGTTTGGTTCCCATTTCTACATCGTTTTCTGTTGGAGCAACCCTGGCATCTGGACCCAGTTCCAGATCTTTTGACCCATCAGTTGGGTCAGTTACATCGCTCCCTCCCCTTTCTGAACCTCACTGCATGGTTCCTCCAATTCCAACCCTAGCCAGGCTTCCTCTAATATCTCACTCAGTTCGGGATATTTTAATAGCTTCCCATAAATCCTCCACTCGGAAGATTTATCTTAGTAAGTGGAAACGTTTTTCCTATTGGGCGCAGGGAAGGGACATAGACCCTTTCACTCTTCTATTCAATTGGTCCTTGATTTCTTAGCCGAACTTTTCCACTCAGGTTCGTCTCCTTCTACTCTTAAGGTCCAATTGGCAGCTATATCTAACTTTCATGTTGGAATCTCAGAGTCTGCCATCATGTCTCACAAACTTTGCAAAGCCTTTTTGAAGGGAGTTTTTCTTCTCAAGCCTCCTATTAGGAATCCTCCTCCTTCTTGGGACCTTAACTTGGTTCTCACATCTTTGATTCTTCCCCCTTTTGAACCTGCTGCTTCGTGTTCAATGAAATTGCTATCCTGGAAAACACTCTTTTTGGTAGCCATTACTTCGGCTAGAAGAGTCTCTGAACTTCATGCACTCTGTAGTCGATCCCCTTACCTTTTGTTTCATAAGGATAGGGTATCCTTACGTACCAACCCATCCTTCTTACCCAAAGTAGCCTCTCCGGCAAACCTAAATCAAAACATTGACCTTCCTGTGTTTTTTCCTAACTATTCCAACAGGTCAGAACAAAAATTACATTGGCTAGATGTTCATCGACAATTAAGGTATTACTTAGACAGGACTAAACAAATCAGAAAGTCTGACCAACTGTTTGTTTCTTATGCAGAAGGCAGAAAGGGCCTTCCAGTTTCGAAAGTATCTCTCTCCCAGATGGCTTACATCTTTGATTTCTTTTGCATATGAGATTAGGCATCAAAAGTTACCAAACAAACCTAAGGCTCATTCAACTAGAGCTTTGGCTACTTCCATAGCTTTCCAAGACAGGCTGCCTATTGATACAATTTGTGCTGCAGCTACTTGGGCTACTCCTCATACTTTCATTTCTCACTATAAGTTGGATTTAGTTTCTAGACACAGAGCCAACTTTGGTTCCACTGTACTCAAGAGTCTGTTCCGATAGGCCACCCGGGACAAGGTGCTAGGGACGCGGTCCCATCCAGCAAGAATGAAGGCGAGATAGACAACTTAACATATAGAAGTTATGTACCTACCATAACGTTCCATGTTAGTTGACTTCTTCTCGCCTTCTTTCTTGTCCCCACTCTCCTTCCTCCTAGCCTGGACAGACCTAGAGGAGTTTGATTGTGACCTTTTTTTCCTACCACCTCTATTTGTATATATTTATATACTGTAATATGTATATATTCCCTCATCAGGTTGTAGGTCACCTTCTTCTGTCACTTTATAGAGGTGGGTTTCCCCTTTCCAGTGTTTCTGGATTTTTTCCTGGCTGGGCCTAGCTTACAAACGAGATCTGAGGTATTACCGCCTAGCATTGTGGGATAAAAGGGGAGCCTCGAGCCGGTGGAACTAACTCTCAAGCTTTTAGAGTGGCCGAGTCGGAGCCGAGGATCGGCTCCGAACCCATCCAGCAAGAAAGAAGGCGAGAAGAAGACAACTAACATGGAACGTTATGGTAGGTACATAACTTCTATTTATTCACCGATGAAGGGTTTTTTAACCTGAAAGCTTTGTTTGTGATAAACAGTTTTGTTGCGCTATCCAGTCTTTTTCTGCCTTCGTTTGTATTCCAGTATGTGGATTATGCTGCAACGATATGAATATTAAAGAGAAATTAAGTTTAAGACTCAAACTATGCCTTGCCACAGTTGTAGTTGTTGTGATGTCATAAATAAAAATATTTTTATTCATCCAGTAAGTGGTAAGGAGTATAAATTTCAGTGTTTTGCAACTTGCAATGCACCCATATAGTCTATCTTGCTACCTGTAAATTATGTACAGCTTTTTATATAGGTAAGTCAACTAGACGTCTAAGGGATAGAATTATTAAACATAGATCTGATACATGGAGAAATGTCATAGCTAATTCCTTAGCAAAACATGCCAATGAATTTGGAAATGGCCATATATTTATTTTATGTTGATAGACAAAGTCACTGCAAGCATAAGAAAAGGTGATATTAAGAACAGACTGGAAATTAAGGAGTATGAGTGGATCTTAAAAATGAATGCTGACACTTTGCCAGGCATTAACCAACATGTTTCACTGAAACCAGTATTAAAACACATGCAAATGTCCTTGCAATAGTTGTTTTGTTTACTTTAAATTTTTAATTGAATCTTAATTGGTTGTTAAACAATTAACTTTTGGGCTGTGTGTGATTATATAAACGAAATGTTTTAACTTTTGTTATTCACTGATGAAGGGTTTTTTAACCTGAAAGCTTTGTTTGTGATAAACAGTTTTGTTGTGCTATCCAGTCTTTTTCTGCCTTCGTTTGTATTCCAGTATGTGGACTGTGATTTTACTTTATATATTGCTTGTTCTACTGTGTTTTTATTGTTTCAATCAGTGCCTGTTCCTCTTCTCCATAAAAGTCATTCAAAAGTCTCATATACGCAAAACCTGTTTGCAGGTTAATCTCCTGCCACCATTTTAATCACTCAGGATAATGTTCTCCCTGCGTGGGCATATTAAGAACTCTAAACCCTCAAGGCACTACTTGATATACAAGGCAGGCCTCAAAATGTTGCCTTTGTGCCTGATACCTCTTAAGTTTGTACAAATTATCCTGTAGCATATAAAGGCACTTATCCATTTCAAAGTCATTAACACTAGATGTCTCTTCATTTACTTGGTCATTAAAAACTCTGTTTTTGGAAATTAAAGGGTTATTACAAGCAGTAAGCAATGAATCCAGCCTTCCCTGTAGGCTCCTCTTGTGGCCAAATGTTGGAAAGACCAATAGAAGACTGAAAGATCGCATTAGAGAACATCTTTGCAGAATTACCACACAGAATGTGAACAATACACTTGCCAAACACCTAGCTAATAGGTCTTCTGAGCATCAGTTCAGTTTTATGGTCATATAAAAGATCAAGGACAATGGACGCAAGGGGAGATCTTTCTAATTATACAGACGCTCAAGAAATAAAATGGATTATTAGACTTAGGGTGGATGGCAAAATGGGTCTAAATGAATATTTGCTACTCAAGCCCATTCTAAAAGCCAGACCATTATTTAAATGAAACTGTGCATACATTAATGTTTTAAAATTTACACATTTATGTTGCATACATTGTTTTACATGGGTAGTCACATATACACTTAATTGATTGTTTATATACATATGTATATATTTAGTTCCTACTGATGTAGTATGAGACACACATTTTTTGGGATTGTGTTACCCTTTTAACAAGTGCATTTTATAATGTCCCTTTTAAGAAGTTAAGTAATTGAATTATGCAGTGTGTTTTACTTATTGTCATTGGTTCATGTAGATTTAAAAGTTTTATATAAGACACACTTAGAAAAAATGTTGTATTAAGGTCTGATAAGGCGGGCATTTTGCTCGTGAAACCGCTTATCTACTTGCTTTTTATTTTAATAAAGACTGGCTGTGTTTCAGACTCCATACTGGATTTTATTCAGCAGATTTATGTTTGGTTTGCACAGAGTTTGTTAATCTTACTAGGAGATGCGTTGTGCTGTTTTAAGTTTTTGATATAGTTCAGGCTCTTCACTTTATTAAACTGCAGTCTGAACATGCAGTCACTTAACACTTTGGATCAGATGATCATTGAAGAATACAAGACTAATGACCTTAAAGGACCCTTTCTGAGCCTAATCATGCTTCCCAGAAATATTAGCAAGGCACTGGTCCCAGAAGTTAAATTGGGGTATATAAACTTTGGCATGAGTGGTTGAACATTTACAAGCTTCCTCTCTCTAACAGAGACATGGCTGCCAGACCAGGGGTAAATTTGCACTTCCCCATCCACTGATCCAAGTTTCACTTGAATAAGTTCAGGGAAGAACTTTACTTCACATAAATGGGAGGCCTGTTCCAGAGAAGGGACAACCTCTGGGACATATATCTGCCCCTTCAGCATGCCTTATTTATGTTGCAGGCTAGGTTTTGATCCCTGGATTGTATTTTCTGATGCTATTTGTTTTGCGGCTATGCAAAAGATACATTAAAGCAGAACCAGAGGATACTTTGTGGGCCAGGCACCTCTCTACAATCTGTGGGAGACTAAGTATAAGAACAGTGCTTTGAGGCAGTCCTCTTAGGATGTTTTTTTCTATTCCTTTTGAGAGAAATATCTTTGGTCATGCCAGTTGTTGCATATACCTGGTCAGTTACATGCTGAAGGGTGCATTGTACTTGATGACTGGTCTTATGAGTGCAGAGTACAATGGAACAATGATATCCTTGGCCCTGGATTCCATATCCTTGCTTAAGTTATGCAACATCAAATCATTTTTACTACTCTAGACACTTGGTAAAAGGCCAAATCACTGGATGCATATGTTCCCAAATCACTGACTATTGGGTCTAGTCTTAGGGATGTATTATTGATATAGTAATTTGCAGAGGTAGCTGTCTTACCGAAGGATTCTATTATGCACTTATTGAGTTAAGACCATGATTCTGACACCAGATATTAGTCTGTGTCAGGATGTTTGTGTCGGGTTATTCACTGGCTGTACTTAATTTGCAATTGTCTAAGAATTTGGTCAGTCAGAGACCTTTGATGTTACTCTTGACTTAAGGGAAGTAGTTGCCAGACATGAGCTGCCCCAGCACTGAGCCCTGAGGTACTTCAATAGTGCCTGGCCTTTTTGTGATGGTAGAGTCCCCAATATTAACCTCTTGAATCCTATTTATAAGACCATTGGCTGTCCAGCAGGTGACATAGGGGTTTGTACTTAATTTACTGAGCCTATCTACAATTTTGAAGTGGAGGATTGTGTCACATGCTTTGAACAGGTTGAGATAGGCAATATGCACCATTTTGACCTCATCCATTGCTTTGGTGACCTTCTTGAAGAAGTTCTCCAGAATAAGTAAGTATGAACTTCCCTTGATGAAACAAAACTGAGTTGGATCCAATGTGTAAAGGTGTCCTGTGTTGTAATTTATCATGTCCATGATAATAGTTTCCATGGCCTCACATATGAGATTAGTCAAGCTTATGGGCTTGTAGCATACTGGGTCTATGGATGGCCCACCTTTGTGTAGTGGGATAACAGCTGCAGTCCTCCATTTAATTAGCATAAAGCCTGCTTGGAGCCTAGCCATGGTGCATCAAGAGCCACCAAAGATGTGTCTCTCATGCTGTTTTGTAGGCATCCTGCTATATTATCAGGTCCCATCAATGCAGGGTTTTTCCTCAGAGAGTGTCCATTGAGGGCCTTTTCCCTGCTGATAATTGCAGAAGTAGTTTTGCTTGGTGCATAGGCTCAGTATAGATGACTACATTTACTGTTAGTTCAGCACATTGTTGTGTATTGCCTTTTAGGTTTTCAGCATAACTGAAGAATGCCTTGTGGCTGTCTTTAGCCTGGGAGGCTATTTTAACTCAAATTTGGCTTTGGTTGAGTTACTTAGACCCCTGAGTTGTTTATTTAGTCTGACAAGCACATTCTTGCCTTGCAGGACATTGCTGTTCATATTTTTGGCTAGGATTTTCTTATTTTTGTTATATAATCTATTGATGTTGTGATTCTACTGGGAGGGCTTGTTTGTTGAGTTGGCCATTAATCCATTTTGGGTAGGTACTGCAGCCTTTATACAGCTGTGCACATGATTGTAGAGGGTTCTTATGAATAATTCAGTGCAAAAAGTGGTGTTTCTTGGGTTAGAGGGGATTTGAAAGTTTGCCAGGGTGTCACTTAGAAGTAGTAAGTTTGCTTTGAATAATTTTCTAAAAGTTCCAGGGTTACCTGGTGTCCTAAGGTTTATCTTTAGTTCAAAGGAGACAGCTTTATGGTCTGACCTGACTTGTGAGGACAATAAACTTGGAGGGGGGGGGGGGTGCAACATCTTTCCATGTTGGTGAGAAATAAGTCTAGAATATTAGCACCACTATTGGGATTACAAAGTAGTTCATCCAGGGCATCTGTGTTTACAAAGTCCATCAGTCTCTGAGTCTACTTGTCAGGGGTGGTATACATTTTGCAGCTAGTAACTGGAGTCTACTTCTCAACTGTTCTTATTTTCCTGCTTAACTTACTTGTTAGCTCACCAGTGTACTCTTCTTCAATCTCCTCTTCCTTGCTGCATACAACTTCTCTAATCTAACTATAGCCTCCTTTATATCACAGACAGTTCCTTACCGATACGTACTGTCACTGCCTTTCCCATTCTGTCTTGGCAGATACTTAGAAGCCTAAAATGAACATGCCCCACTTCCTTCTCTCACTAGCTTTAATCACTGTATACCAAGTTGCAGGTAGTGAAAAATGCATGTGTTTACATATAAATTCTATATTCTTTAATCCTGTTGACCTATTTTGCTGATGAAGGACATTACCTGAGTATGCAAGACCTTGTATGGTGTTAGCATACTCATGCTGTTGGCTTTAAATGACTTACATATTCAGAGAGATTGTGCACACTTGTTGTCTCACTCCTTTGTGAGCAGTTTTAGTGATATCTGCAGATAGTCATGCTTCTGGCAGTATGATACAACCTAAGTAACACATTGTTTCTCTAGTCTTTTAATAAAAAGTTAAGTGTTTGCTAATAATACAGTTCACTAAAGAATTCAAGGTTTTTTATTTGTAGTATGTTCTTGCTTGATATTAATTAAAGCTGCAGCCCTAGTAATGCATGTTAACCATACCTAAACATATTAATGTCTTGCAAATCATACATTAATTTATTAATGTCTTGTTAGTGGGATGTCCTGTGGAAGCTGTTGTCTCTGAACTAACTTCATACTCACTGTTCTGCAATAGTAAGTAAGCAGCTAAGAACAACCATACAGTCCAGTAGGAACACAAGAGTTAGTCTGCTGATGCCAGCTTTTTATTACACAGAAATAAGAAACGAGTGATATAAGCAAAAGTACTATTAGGTCTTTAAAAGTTTAAAAATGCATGCTTGACATTTCTACTGCCCTTGTATATCTCTGTTTTAAAGATTCATGGATGCCCTTCTGTTCATGACACTAAATCAAAAAGACCAGCTATGTAAACTTATGGTTTTAATGAGACGTAAACCAAATATTGCTAATGCTCCAGTTTTCTTTCCATCACAGTAGATTCTAAAATGTTTGATACAGGAGTGCTTTCAGGTGTACAGTGGTTATATGGAGCCTGAGCTCAAGTATACTAGGCATGATGAAATAAGACTGTAAATAAAAAAAAAATGCACAAACCAGGCAAAGAAATGCACTTGAATATTTTTTAAGGTGTGTTGCCCATAATGTACCACACACAGGAAAGTCTGTCATCATAAAGATAAGACAGGTGAAATATCTTAGTTTGTGAATGGAGCACGGTATAACTTCGATCAAAACTAATCTGCTACTGAAGTAACCGCACCAATGTTTTTTTTTTTTTTTTTTTGTGGTATTGAGGTTGATTGTTACTTGGCATTTTATTCCCTCTATAGGTGAAATCCTGTGCTTAAAACAATTGCCATTCTTCCCCCAAAGTTCCCTCTCAAATGATTAGTTATCCAGTTACTTATCCTATTCCCTGGGACAATTTTTTATATAATACCTAGTTCCAGAATTTTCTGAAGTAAAGCAAGACTGCAGCATGCCTGAGAAGAATGCAGTTATGCTATTAGATCTGCACAGAGCTTGCTCAACATAGAAGTAGCCCACAAACTTTATTAATTAATTTTTAAAGACAAAAGAGAATAACAGACAGGTGTGCAAACAATAAAATTCTAGTTAAGGTGGTGTTGTGGCTTGGCCTGGAAAGAAATAGCTGTTTATTTCAATATTTCTCCACAGACATCTTTTTAGAGAATTTGCAATAATACAAGTAGAAGCTAAGGAGATAGCTTGCAGGAATCAAATGCAAAATGGCAGAAACATAATTTCAAGCAGAAAATGTATCACTTGCTTGATTTTTGGAAGAAAACCTCATATTGAATTTTGAATGTCTTTCTGTGGTTGTGGAAGGTATGGGGCCTACCATTCTATTGTAATGCATACTGTTAATACCTTGGAGGAGAACAGACAAATGAAAAAAGTTATGACCAAAGAATCAGATGGATGACAATAGCTGGGGAGCAAAATACATGTGCTACAGCCAGAAGTGGATAATTTAGAAAACAGAAGCAGGAGGTGCAATGTGAAAATTATCAGTGAACCTGAAAACTTGACTACTCATGAATTAGGGGAATTTGTGAAAAATATGATTAGATAGGGGCTGAAACTTCAATCTATGTTTATTTTCAGAATGAAAAGAATTCACAGGGTAGAAAGGAGGAATTCAAAGTCAAGTAATGTTAGAGGCATGTTTATGGCCTTCATCATCTTCCCATTGTGGATTATTCAATACTGCAGAAAACAACTGCATTAAATTTGTGGAGGAATTTTCTTCATATTTATATCAGTGTTACAAGGAGGCAGACTTTCTAAAAGAAAATTAACTGAATGAGGTTTCATCATCCTAATCTTTCATCCAGCTACATTTATGGTAACAAATTGGGACAAAGTGAGGATATTCGCAGATATTGGAGATGCATAAGAGTTCTATAAAGAAGAAAAGGAATAAAGGCTCATGGAGGGGTTTGGAACATCATATTACATACAAGGAAATATAATGGGAAGCAAATAAGTCCTGAAGAATGGAGGATGTAACCTATGCCAAGTCAATGAGAAGCCAAGGCAAGGTAAGATGGAGATGTCACAGTTTACAAGAGAAGAAACTATCTGGAAAAACGTAGCGGTATTGAACTCAACAGATAATAGGGACACACCAGGCAGAATATTTAGAGACAATATAAATATTAAGAGGAATGAAGTAACAGACATTGTCAGTGGTATGACACAAACTCAACCAAAGTCATCAACAGAACTCACATCTAGTAAAAATGAAGCCGAAACCACAGCAAACTGCACATGTACAGAACTGATCATGTGACAATGGAGTACTAGATATGAAAAACAGCAGTGGAGGGAAGACAGGAGATCTGACTCTAATATACAAGATGGGCAGTGCTGGTATACCAGAGGTAGCCTTCAGAGACTTGATCTTGGGGCTGCATCACCAGTTTCGCATCAGGGTAGCACTCCCCAGAACTGGAAAGAGAGGAATAATCAAAAGTAAGTGTAAAATAGAGACTGGTTTGTCAGTATTGGTTGAACTGATATACAAGTCACCACTGGGATTTGTGGCCTATATACAGACAGTAGTGCATAGTGGAAAAAGAGGTACTGGACAATGTCTGAAACATACAGAACTGCATATCATTTAGACATGCATATATGACCATTTTGAAGAATTTGTGGAATCAGAATTATAATGCTGTATTTTTTTTGCAGATTCTAGCCTTATATTCTTTTCTTTTTTTATTCAAACTTTTTTATTAAATTTTCATCAAGAAAAAGGAAAAAACATTTTTAAATAAACATTGATAAACTATGTACAAATTTACAAAGGCCTCAAGATCAAATAATAAGGGAATAATAATGTAATATAAACGTAGATAAGGTTATGCAATCTGCAAAATTTCTTGTTACCAGTTTGATTAATAGGATAATAGTACATCTGAATTTATTGTTTTGCTAAGAGATAGGACTTTTCCCCAATGATTATTAGTCCATTTTCTAGGAAAAATTCTTAGTTCTTTGGTCTTTATTTCCATTAGGGCTACTTCGTCCAGTAGAATTATGAAATCTTCAAAGGTTGGAGTGGAGGACGATTTCCATCTTCTTGTAATACATTTTTTGGCTACTGTCATCATTGTCCAAAGAAGATATTTATTTTTGTTATTCATTCTAATAGATTCATTTACATTCAACAATATTAAATATTTTGATAATATGAAGGAGTTAGTAAAGATAGCTTGTAAAAAATGTCCTATGTCATTCCAAAATTTCTTAATGAAAAAGCATTCATAAAAGATATGAGACCAATCAGCCTTGCATTTCGGACAACATCTCCAGCACATTATCTCTTTAGAATTGTAAAATTTGGCAATTTTATTTTGGGTATAAAAAGCTCTATGCAAAAATTTCCAGGAAAAAATCTTCCAAACTTGTAAATTAGAAGTTAATTTAATGGAATGTAGTTGTGTCTTTCGGCTTTTCCTGGTTAGGGGTCACCACAGCGGATTTTTACATGCCGAGTTGCCAGCTCTGACGTACAACCTTCAATGAAGGTACGCCCATTCACGCATGTCTTCACAGAAGAAATTTAATGGAATGTAGTAAATTAGTTTTATTCTCTGAAGTTAGGGACAGTGTACAATCTTTAGTAATAAAATTCCAAAATTTCTGGTTGGGAGTAGTTTTATAAATAATAATGATTTTGTAAAGTTTTGAGATTAAATTCTTCCAATTACATTCTCTATATAATATTCCGTGCATAAGAAGTATAAATTTAGGCAATGATTTAAAGGAAGAATTCTCTATTGTTGTGCATAGAGCTTGTGTAAATGGGATTAAGCTATTAAGAGCTAACCAATCTGAATTTGGTAAATTAAATGTTTTGATTAAATTTTGTGAATCAAGGGTGACTAAATTCATTGTGCAATGAAACCAACACGTGAAATTTTTCATTTCTCAAGTATTAAGAGTATCTGTATTAATATTGTTAAAAAAGTTTTTTGTAACATTAAATGGGAATAATAGCTGAATCCATAGTTTAATATCAATATTGTTGTTAATAAAACTTCTAAAATTGTTATATAGTTTATATAATTTAGATTTGTGAGTTTAATAATATTATACTGTAAGTTAATACATAATGCATACCAAAGTTTGTTATTATGATCACTAAGTTGTATTTTTTTTAATTTACTTTCATTTAAAATAATAGTAGCATGCAAAGACTTCCAAGCTGAAGAAAACTTTGGATTTATCCAATTTAAGATTATTTTAAGGTTAGAAGCTTTAATATATGATTCCAAATCTGGAAATTGTATTCCTGCAAGCTCCCAGGGTCTAATATGGTTTAATAAGGCTATTCTATTTTTTCTTGGATGCCATAAAAATTTTAAAAGTATTTTATTTATCTCTCTTAGAATACTTTTATTGGGTAGTATAGGGATAGATAATGCAATGTAGTTTATTTTTGGTAATAAAATCATTTTAATTAATTGTAGTCTATCTTCAAATTTTAAGTGTAATTTATTCCATTTCTCTGTAAGAGTCTTTAAAATGTTCACAATATTATTATAATTGGTATTTAAGGTTAAGTCAATGTTCTCACATAATACAATCCCTAAACATTTAAAAGATGATACTTGTTTCCCAATTATTTCATTTATAGTTGATGAATTGGTATCATTAGTTTTCCTTTTATTTAGTAATATGTAATTAGATTTAGAAATGCTAATTTTTAGTCCAGAAGCATAGTAAAATTTTTTAAACTAAAAAATCTAATTCTTGTAGAGATTCTACCGAGTTTATTAAACTAAGTAAAATGTCATCTGCAAATAACATTATCATAGATACAAATTGATGATATATATTAATTCCTTTAATTTTTTCATTAAATTGGATTGCCAATGAGGTTCTATTGCTAGTGTGAATAAAATTGGGGACATTGAACACCCTTGTTTAGTGCCTTTAGTAATTTCAATAGGTTCAGACATAAATGGCCCTAACTTTGTACATAGGCTAGATTATTATTATAAATATTTTTTATAAAAGTAATGAACTGAAGAGGGAATATGTATGATTCAATAATTTTAAATAGATAACTCCAATTTAATGAATCAAATGCTTTTTTGATATCTAGAGTAATTATAAGAGCTTCTTGTTTAACCCTATTTAAAATATCTATGATAGTTAGGATTCTTTGAATATTGTTTTGAGTATGTCTATTATTGATAAAGCCTGTTTGATCCTCAGTGATGAGATAAGTTAGTGATTTTTTAAATCTGTTAACTAAAATGGACATTAAAATTTTATAGTCGTTATTAATCAGAAAAATTGGCCTATATGAACTACATAGTTTAGAATCTTTATTTTCTTTTATTATAGGAGTAATTAATGAATACCTCCATGAAGGTGGAATTATACCTTGTAAATATGATTCATTCAGAGCTTTATGTAAGACTGATATAGCAGAGGATGGTAATAATTTATATATTTAATTAATAATACCATCTATGCTTGAAGCTTTGTTATTTTTGCTTTCTTTTATTTTTTCAGTAATTTCTTTTAGTGAAATTTGTTTCTAGATATCATTAATTAATTTTTCAGCTAGGTTTTTTAATTTGGAAAAGTCCAGGTCATAAGCTAAAGTTTTATGTTGAGAATCTTTATTTTTATTTTGTTATGAGAAGTAATATTTAAAAGCGTCCAAAATATCACTAATATCAGAAACTTTTTTATTACCCCTGCCTTCATGAATCACACTTACAATATTATTCTCAGTGGACTGTCTTTTTACTCTCATTGCTAGATTGTGCATGTGTTTTGTAGATACAGAGAAAGTATTTAGTTTTAACTTTTCTAAAGCTAAATTAGTTTTGTGGGTTAAGATGTTATATTTTTTATTTAAAGATTCAATTTATTTTTTTTATCTGGCAAATTTGTTGTTTTATCATTAATTATTGTTATTTGTTTTTGTATGTTAGATAATTCAGACTCCCATTCCTTTGTTTTATTATTGAACCATGCAACGATTTTGCCATATAAATATGTTTTCATAGAATCCCAAATAATTACTATATTTACCTTGCTGGTTAAATTTATATCTAGGAAATATTTTACTTCTGAGTCTAACCATGATTTAAACTGATTTAGTTTAGTAATATAGGTTGGGATTCTTTTAGTAAATATCAGTTTCTTAAAATCTGTTTGAAGATTAAAAATAAGTGCATTGTGATCAGATAATGGACATGGGGTTATTTTTAAGTATGATCATTTTGATTTTAGATCTTGAGATATAAAAATGTTATCAATTTTAGTTTGAGTGTTATGTCTAAAATCACAGTGAGAAAATTCTAGAGAGTTGTCATTTTTGAGATAAAATAAATCATAATTGTGAGGTTTCTATCCATTTCTTAAAATGTTTTCATTTAGAGATAATATGGAAAGATCTTTTATTAGATGTTTCTGAATTGCTAAATAAACAGTTACAGTCTCCTCCCATAACTAAACTACCCTTAGCATTTTTAGTGATAAGTAATAGGTTTTTTTATTGTTTTTATTCCAATTCCAGGGAACCAATAAGCATTAACTAATGTCCAGATTCTGTTGCTAAATTTTATTATTATAATTGATAAAAGACCTTCCTTATCTTCATAGTTATAGATAATATGGGGAGAAGTAATGTTTTTCTTCCATAGTGTTAAAACACCTCTAGTTTTTTTAGTGTGATGAATTTGATAGTATCAAGTATTCATTTGGATTCCAAATAAAACTATAATTTGTTTTAAAGTGAGTTTCTTGCATAAAGACTACGTGTGCTTTAATTTTAAATACTTTAGTAAATTAAATCTTTTCCTTGGGTTGTTTAAACCATTAACATTTAAAGAAAAAAAAGTTAAATCCATCTTATTTGCTCGTTGACTAAAGATGTTCGAATAAAATAGTAATGAACATTTATATTATTTATATCTTGTATAACCTTCTTGAAAAGTCCATATTTTAATGGCAAATTATTAATTCCCATTAAAAATTAAAAGTTAAAATAAAAGGTAAAAGTTAAAATTAAGTTGAGGCCCTGAAAAGAAAAAACAATTAAGAAAAGATGAATTTTCAATAAACACGTCAACTGACGTGGAATGAAAATCATTCCTAACCTGACGGAATGAAAATATTCAGTCAGATTAACCATCATTTACTAACATAAATGATAGAAACATGTAGGTCTGAGCTCCAAAGTTTTTTGCTCTGAAGACATCTTACTCATAGTAAAGGTTTATAATAAATTTGATTTTAAGTAAGAATGTAGTTAAGAAATTTTAGTGTGGAAATGTTTAATTATTGAAACTATTTCATATACATCAAAGATAACTGAGATAAACAAGGTTTTATCTTGAGATTAAATAAATATTGTATTTTATACAATCTTTATAAAGATGACAATATGTGTTTGGAGACATCAAAACTAATACAATAATCTATTATTTCTTGTTCCATGCAATTACAAGTAATTGATGGTATTAAAAGTCATTATAATTTTAACTATGATGCAAATTTACCTTTCATTATTTATATTTAGTGATGGAACTTATCTCAAATTACTTTAGATTTATAAGTTAGCATTGCTATTCAAAATAAATTATTTAAACCAGATTTTTAACCAAGTGTTGCTTGACTCCCTGTATATTTTGAGTATATTATTTTATTTTAAATAACTTCAGATTGATATATATCCTTAAATTAACCAAAACCTCAAATTATACAGATACATTTCTATAAACAGTGAAAACAAAATACAATAAGTGTACTTAATAAATGAAGTTGATGAGATAATTATTTCTGTTTATAATTATCAACGAATATATTGCCAAATAACTTAAACTTTAGACTATAAACTCAATTGAATTAAACAATGTAACTAACCCTTTGGCATTTCATATTTAGATAGTAATGTTTAAATATTCTATTTTAAAAAAGAAAGCGTAGTGTCTTCATTCTTTGTTCACTTAAAGTAACACAAGAGAGTTCAGTTTTACCCTAAACCATAGCACTAATGTATATACAGTTTGAAATATACATTTCTTAGAATGAAAACATTACTTCAATAATAGTATAATGTTTCTGTTACTCCCATCAAATGACTTGCACTGTGGTTTATGATACAAAGCCTTTAAACTAATCTTGTTATTGATTTGTAAATGACCATATAATCACAAACACATATCTAAATCTTAATTATGATTATAAAAATCATATACTTAGAGGAAAGTTTATATTTATATCATATAATTTCCTTTTATATATAAACATTAAGTAATAAGTATAGAGAGTATCTGAATTTGCATACTAAAAATTAATTTCTATAAAAATATCCTGAACATGAATTATAATATAGAGAGTGTCATGACAAAGGTTATAATGCATCAATAAAGTGCAGTTGGAATTGATTACTCTCTTGTTCAGACTGAATAGAAGTAAATATCGAGAAATCAGGTACAATCCATTTCTTCACTTGTACATGAACATATATCCTAGCAAAGAACAAATATGTATTTTTAAGTACCTTCCCGTTAAACCCCCACTATTTTGCCACTTTGCAGAGACTTGAATTAGCTTCTTCATGTGAGGATGAAGTAATAGGTGGCAATGTATTGGTGGTGTAACTATAGCCCGATGTATCTATCACATTTATTAGTCAGCAAATTCAGTGTGGCTATTTTGAAACAGAATGATAATACACAAAAGCAAGAAAATCATATTTAAAGTGAGGAAATAAATATCCATAAGAACTCTTACATCACGCAATCTACTGAAACTAAACATAAAATGGCAATGATCATACATCACGATTATTCACACTTCATGTGTGTGTCACTACATAGTCACTGCCAAATATCACTGAATGGATCTAGTAATGAGTGACATTCAAAGAGCTGTGTATTAATGTGAATCCTATATTAATCATCCCATGAAATACAGCTGTAACCAATTCAAAACTGTAGCTGTATAAACATGCCCAATCTTCAAGTACATAAACTAAATCATGTAAGCAAGATAGATATATGTAAAGAATGCATGCTTATGATCATCTACACCACTAACTGTACTACAAATTTATAGTAAATCTAATCGATATGAGATACTGTATCTTTATGTAAAGTACAAGTTTAAGAGAATGGATGAACAATACACAACATAAGGTAGGACTGGGCAAACATATGGACAACCATTGATAGATATGTAATCGTAGTAGACTACCAAGTACAATGATGCTTTTCTTAAAATTAACTCAAACAATATCTTTAACCTCATAAAATTACATTTTTTGTTTGGTTCTGCTTGTGCTGTGATTTTTCATGTGGAGTGTCATTAAACTTTCACTTGCTGATTTCTTGTGCCTTTCCTTTGGTTACATATATAAACCCATACTGCTTAATCTCTGTGCACTACGTGAAGTACAACTTCACTTCACAGCAAAGCAAAAGGGCTTTAACAGAAATGCATCTCTTTTTTATTTTTTAAACTATAATACATGTTTACTCTTTGCTATAACACATGTATTCCCTCCATCAACAATGTAAGCAATGCTCTATTCCAATCTCAGTTATAACAATACACAAGCTTCGCCTAGACTTTTTGTTATTAAATGTGTGAACTAAATCGCGCTTTACAGGACTATGCACTGGTGGTTTTCCATTTTATTTGTTTCTCTTTATGAGTAAGCAAGCTGATTCTCTAGATGCTACATACACAATTTCTCTTTTAAATGTATGTGAAGAGTGTAGTTGAATTGTCAGAGCAACTAGGTTCAAGCAATGTGATACAGTGTATTACGTGAAACCTCAGTGTATTCAAACAAAAAAAAATTTAATAAAAAGCGGACATAGATTTGTTTGGTTGCCGTGGTTACTATCGTGTAACCATGCTAAACAAGTCAGTACTCAACAGCTGAGGTGGTTAGTTTGTGATTCAAACAAGTAAAACATTCTAAATAGTAAAGAACAGTATATGATTATATTTTATGCATATAAACGTGTGGAGGCATATTTAGTGCTCTGGGTTAAATTTAATGAAGATTGACAACAAACGGCTTGTTGGAACTTTACACCGCTATTTGAGCAGGTTTCCTTGTTTCTCGTAATAACCGAAAAACTACCATTAAGTTATGTGAAGCAAACTTTTATTTGAAAATTTAAATAAATATAAAAATAAAATATATAACAACCATAAATGTATAACCCAAAATAGTACTGTATAATACAATTATCCAATAGTCCGTATCCACTTCTTTTATATTATGAATAACAAGAATATAACATTAAAGTATACAGAAGAACTTCATGAATGAAGTGTTTAGAATAGTGTGCTGTAAAAGTGAGAAAATAAAGGAAAACTTATGAGAATTCATACCTTAGTTAAATCTTTGAGAGATTTAATGGTGTCAATAATTTTGATGTCAGTTCTTTGTTTTTTCTTCCTTACATCATTCCAGGTACTTTTTCTGAGGTTTTCTTCAGAGTAGCATAATTTGACCAATCCATTTCTTCTGGTAATGAAATTATGTTGTTTTTAATGAAGGAAGTAGCTTCATTGATATTATTAAAGGTTCTCATGTCATTGTTATAGTGCATTCTAATTTTGGCAGGATAGACCAGTTGTGTCTTTATTTTGTTTTGCTTGAGAAATTTCACCAGTGGCCAAGTTTTCTTTCTTAATTCTAATACTTTTGAGGAATAATTGTTATCAAATCTTATTTGACACTGTTTATAGATTATTGGAGTTTTCCCCAAGCAGATCTCAGCATCAGTTCTTTGTCCATAAATGATAGGAATTTAACTACATTGGGTCTCTGAGGTGAATTATATGTAGTGGATGCTATTTTCCCAATAGCTCTGTGTACTGTTTCAGCTCCATAAGATAGTCCTTACTTCAGATCTAGGATTTCAGTTAACCAAGAATTCAAAAATAAGATGATGTCTTTTCCTTCAGTCTTCTCTGGTAGACCAAAAATCCGTATGTTTGTTCTTCTCTCTTTATTTTCTATATCATCAACTTCATTCATTAGCCAAGTATTCTGTTGTAACAGAAATTCACTTTGATGTTCATCTTCTTTTAGTCTCCCATCTATGTCATTCAGAGAAGTTTCAATGTCTGATAACTTTGTTTGTTGTTGCTGAAGTATTTCTTTAAAAATATCAGTTTGTTTCTGACAGTTATCTTTAAGATTTTCCAGATTTTCAGTTAATCTATCAATCTTCAGGGGTTAGATCTTGAAGAGCAGAAGACATCAATTGGATTTCTTTTTTCAATGTAGAGTCATGGTTGGGAGTTCCTTGAGTTACTCATTTCCACACAACTTGATTAGTCTTCAGTTTAGTTTGACAGGAAAATTTTGAGATATATCCTTCAAAATCGATAATTTTATAGCTTAGTAGTTCTTCTATAAGATTTTCCAAGAATTATTTTTGAAAAATAAATATTTTCCCGTTTTCTAGTATGAGTTTGTGGAGCTCAGAAAATTTGCTGCTAACAGTTAAACCTCTTGGCTCTGCCTCCCCTTATATTCTTTTCTGAGCATGTTTGTGACAGTGAGAATCCTATATAATAATGTTCTAATTTTATGACTGTTGGATAAAGTTCATACCAGAAAGAAAAATAAAGTCTACATAAAGAGGATGTTGCGGAATGACATCTCTCAGGTAAGATTGAAGATTGCCTTGGGCTTCTTACCTTTACCCTTTCTGTGAGTCATCACAGGGTGAGACATTCCAAGGAGTACAGAAAAAGAGGTGTATGCAAAAAGAGTTATGGAGGTCTGAAAATAGGTCCACACGTGTAGTATGTTAATGTGGGTGTATATTACTTTATCAGACTTTAAAAGTTCGAACATCATATGGTCGAAGCCATATGGTCAAACTTTTAAAAGTTCAAAAAGCTAAAAATAAGTAAATAAACAGAAAAACCTACCTGACCATTTTAAGCAGGGGGACAAGCCCATGTGCACCCCAACACCCCCTGCTCTTTAAATATACCAACTCCGAGATCGCACTACAGTGCAGGAAAGGGAAATCTTCCCATTCTGCACTGTACGAGATCTCCGTTGACACGTTCGAACTTTTAAAAGTTCAGTCATATGGTGTCGATATATGATGTTCGAACTTTTAAAAGTTCAATAACGTAATATACACCCTGTTAATGTTTATGGTTTGCTTCATTATGGATGGATGGATGGATGGACTCCAGGTGTCTTGTTTCTTGGAGGGGGGATGAAAAAGCTTTGTTGTTCTCACTGTAATGTAAGCCAATAGAACTGACTTGTGCTGGGCATAGACTAATGTATTATGGCCAAAAGAATTATGCTTTAGTACAGGGAGTCAATTTGTCAAACATTTACTATGGGAGGGTTCCCTAAAGTGGGTCATTTTTGAGCAGTAAAGGTGACTGAAGGTAATTGTAAGGCTTCACACATTAATTTTATCTTTTGGAATGTAGGAAAGTGCTCACAAACCATGAAAGAAAACCAGATTTTTCAGAACTTTAAACATTCAAACATTCAAGTGACCCTATTACAAGAAGCTAAGCTAAAAATAAGGAAGAACATAAGGTACAATAGCAGAAATACACAGACATATTAAGTATCGCAAAGCAGGGGAAAAAAGAGAGGAGTACTGATCCTGTTTTGTTGGATCCTGAAAGTAAAGATGGAATCTGGTAGAATAAGTTGGATAGGGTGATAGATTAGGAGGAATGATACGGTGTAAGTAGTAAAATTGTGACAGACTATGTACGTGTGTCTAATACTGATAATGAAGGGGCTTGATTGTTCAATATTTCTGGAAAAGACTGTCTTCATCAGCGTCACATGGAGTAAGTCAATGAATGCAAAGGGCTTGGTTAAAGATCACTTTGACAATGTATACAAGTATTTGTTTTCACTAAAATCAAAACCAAATAAAATGTAGTACTTGACTGCTGTCTCTAATAACATCTTGTTAAAAGAAATTATGTCTAATGAGTTCATAAATGCTGTAAGTTTTCCACCAAAACAAGCATCTTCAACTCTTGTCTGCAGTTTTTTTTTCTTAATAGAGATTATCACTGAAAATGTCTCCATTGCAGTTCAAGTATACATATGTACTCATTGAAGTTAATGAGAACAGCACTGAGAAAGTACAAATAGTACTAGAAAGTGTAGGCAATGTAGTCTCTCCATGCTGATTATCTGCGAAATACTGTCATATCTGCTGGTGGGTGACATTTTATTGTTCTGTCAATGACTGGAAGGAGTGACAGCCACCTTAATGGCACATGCCTTAGGAGAGTCTCAAATTCCATACCATAAAGCTCATAGAAGTATTTTGGGTCTCTGGTTCTTGTGGCAGAATCTGAAAAATGACTGAAAGGTTTCATAACAAAGATTTCCACATCATAAGGTAGTTGTGTGGCAGCTTTTTGGCTGCATTTGAATTATGTGGGTACCACGGTTAGCTTTCTGGAGTGATGGTTACTTTTCCTTTAATCTGGTGTGCACCCCAGATTTATTTTCATAACTGACACTGGCATTCAGCCCATATGGTGATATACAGCTCCAGGACAAGGAGTGCTTTAACATAATGGCAGAAATCTGTTGTGATATGGTTTGGGCAGATTCAGTAGGGTCTTTATAGAAGTCCAAAAGGCCATTCACAATGCCGTGTCTTTATAGAAGTCCAAAAGGCCTTTCACAATGCCTTCTTCTTTGGAAAAGTACCACATGACAAGTAGAAATTATTTTATTTCACTTGTTGGAGGTATCCAAAGGTATGGCAATTGAAGTGCCTGGTTTCTGTGGGTCATGCAGGAGACATTCCAAATAGGGCAGTTCTAAAACATTTTCAGTGATGGCTTCAGTTTCTTTGCAAAGTCCAAGTTGTTGTACAACTGACTGGCAAATCTTATGGCACAGGCCAAATTAATATAGGAAATGTTATGTTTAACTGCATGGAACAACTCAAAGACTTCGGCTACAATGACCTTGAATTCTAGATGTCAAGGTTTGCATTTCTTGCACACTTTGTCCTCAGGTGACTTGTTTTATCTTTTAGGATAGCAGTCTTATGTTAGACAGTTCCCTCAAAATTTGTTACATCATTTCTTCCACCATTGGTGTCTAGAAATTCATTTTTGCATAATGGATTTAGGTGATTGTATTTCTCAAACCAGTTGAACTCCATTTTCCAAACATCTGTTCACTAGCACATTCTCTTATTGTTGATGACTGTGATAACTGATGAGTGTCCTGCTTTTAGTGGGATGGGTGGCAACTTTATAGCTTTGTAAATAGTTGTGCCACAAAAGCAAGATAGATTACGTACATGGAAATGAGCTTGGTGTAAATGGATGACTGAAGAACAGCAAGAGATGCTTAAAAATTAAATTGGTGTAAATGGATGACTGAAGAACAGCAAGAGATGCTTAAAAATTAAATATGTATGCTGGTGTTGGATAATACCCTTGAGAGGACTGAATATTTTATGGCGGGAGGGAGGTAAAAGCAATTTTGAGGGTTCATATAATGGTGATAGAAAGCACAAATAGATGAAGACAGGGTAATATAATGCTGGAGAAGGAAAGTAGGTTAAATGAGTTACAGCATCTAAGGGACCTGGGATCACAAGTTGACTGCGAGCTTAATTTTTATCCACCATATGTCTACTGTAGTAAGGAAGGTTTTCTATGTAGCACACTTGATTAGTAAAGGCATCACCTTGAGAGCAAAAGAGGTTATAACTCTTCCATACTCAGCACTAATCTGGCACATAATTGAGTATAATACCCCGCTCAGCTTGTACTTTGCAAAGCACCTGCAGCAACTGGAGAGATCCCAGATGTTTCTAACTAAGAAGATCAAGGTACTCCAGCATGTGCCATACACAGACCAACTAAAGTCCCTGTCACTATACTCTATCATATAGACTTCTTAGGGGAGACTTATGTCTGGCTTACAGAGTAATCTCAGACCCAAACCTAATGAACTTGCTGCATATCCATAAATCAAACAGGACTAGGGCTACCTGTTCCAGTGACCTAAAAATGGTTTGTGACTTAAAAAGGACATGCTGGAGGGACAGATTTATCTCCCAGTGACTATTTCTTTGGAATAGGCTATGTATTCATGGGAAACAGAGCACCTTTATGACACTTCAAGAGAAACCTGGACAAGTGGATTGGCACTGTAAATTCTTACCAGGAATTGTGCCCTCAACCATCCTGGACATGAACAGCCATTACTAAATGCAATCTTTGGTATTAACTAGCATTTCTATGGTATTACATTGGGATGAAATGGTTAGGCTTGAAATGACCCC
Source organism: Protopterus annectens (assembly GCF_019279795.1). Classification (NCBI taxonomy): domain Eukaryota; kingdom Metazoa; phylum Chordata; order Ceratodontiformes; family Protopteridae; genus Protopterus; species Protopterus annectens. The sequence continues at coordinate 620,144,274 of NC_056727.1, read as the reverse complement.
CAGGTCAATCGCCTAGTAATCTCTTATGATCACCTACGATCTTATATCAGGAGGGACCAATAATGTGTCCTCTCTGATTAAGGACTTATATATCTTAAAGAAATTAATTTTGGTGTCTTCAAGAGAGGGGAAGTGTGAAGTGTTCAGTTGCAGCAGTTGTTCAGTAGTCAATGGTTGTTTTTCCCAGATCAGTATTTATCACAAAGAGTTTTTTCAGAGCTGTTCAGCAGAAATAATTGGATTTGCTATTTCAGTCACTGAGAACTGGACAATGGCCTGAACAGTAGACATATATTTTTGTCTCACCCTGCAGAAGTAAAAGTATCATCTTGCCTTGCTGACAATGAGATTTGTCAGGGACAGTTAATCTTTAGACAGATAGGACGCTACAATCAGATAGTTAGTTTTTTTTTCAATCAGTGTGGAACCTATCTTTCAGTGTTATTTTCATATTTTTTTTGTGTGAAACTCCATGGTTTATTGAAATCAGTTATTCAATGTATATACATTTTAAACACATTTTTATTTATTAAATATTTTACTACCTTTTATTGTGTCTGGTTATTGAGAAAGTACTTTTAGTAACCTGAGAGTGTTTATGCTTATTGTGACAACACTAGGGCCACTCTGAAAAGCCTTACTGCTTGGATTTACATGCTACCTTACATATCAAGATTTATTTTACCCAGTATAATTGCACGCCCCTTTTGAAGGGTATCATGGGATTTTGACTGGTAGCAGCATTACCATGTAATTTGGGAAAGAGGACATAGCAAGTAAATCTGTGCCAGTCTTTCCCATGAGTGTTTGTATGTGTGATTGTGATTCCCCTGCACTGGCCCAGGAATCAATAGCTTCATTCCTCGCCACTGGCAACAGTGGGGACTTACATAATGGGAGGATGACAAGTACACTGATAGTAAAGTGCAATTTCCCTTAAGAGCAAACAAAGACCACAGTCAATCTGGGGCTGGTTTCTCCCTCTTTCTCCACATCCCCAATAAGACTCCCTACTGACACAGCTATAGGTTTGAGATCTCAGCTGAGTGGCCAAGCCAAAACCTCCAGCACTCTCTCTGTCCAACCAGTGCCTCGTGTCCTTGCCCAAGTAGGTGACACACACAAACTCTTTGAGGTTTGGTTTATATACAAACACACATGCACACACACACACACTCATGGGAAAGGCTGGCACAGGTTTACTAGCTATGCCCACTTCTGCCCAGACTATAAGGTAGTTTCCACTGCCACCAACCACTCTTATCAGCTACTTTTAAGACTCTTAACAAAGGGTGCCCAATCCTACTATGTAATGTTATTATTAATCCAAATGGTAGTCTGACCAACAGCAAGGCTATTTAGGAGTGGAATGCACAGTGTCACCAAATACTTATGCAAGTACTCTCAGACTTTAAATATGTCTCACAAATATCAGCCACAAAAATAGGGTTAAATAGGAATACATGCATATGGTCGAAGATGACATCCCCGACCGTTACATACTCCGAACGTAAATGTCGAAACTTGCAGGCACAAATGCTCAGAATATTGTGCAAAACTCTGAATACGAAATTCCCGGTTGCACAACCACCACAAGCGCTACCTGGGTCGTGAGGGGGCAATATTAGTCTGGCTGGCATTCGGTATTTTCGGGTTTGGCATCTGAAAATTCGACATTTACCAAACTGTGGTCACTGCTTTCAGCTTTTGTAGTGTCAGTATACTGACGTTCAACCATATGCATGTTGTTGTATCTTTTGGCTTTTCCCGGTTAGGGGTCGCCACAGCGGACCTCCAGTCCGCTAATATTGGCAGTAGATTTTTATGTGCTGAGTTACCAGCCCTGACGCACAACCTTCAATGAAGGTACGCCCATTCACGCATGTCTCCAGTCAGAAGACGCTCTAGCTGAGAATCGAACGGGACAACGTCTTACTGTCAGGTGACAGTGCTACCGCAGCACCACCAGCATAATCCGTTTAAATATATTTAATAATAAATAATAAAAGAACAAGACAATAGTAAATAAATCAACACAGTAACTTCAGAGTTCAAAACCACAGGGAATATTTAAAACAACATTGCAGGACAGTCTCAAATAAATACAGAGAACATCTAAACTAATCTTTACTGTATTCCTAACTATATCTAAAAGAGTTATTATGCCCTAAAGACTTACTTACAGCAAGGCAAGTGCAGATGTGATAATGAGTGGATGTTCTTGTTAGGTCAAATACAAAATACAAAATTTACAGTCTCTCTCTCTCTCTCTGAGAGAGTTCTTAAATTAATATCAAATATTACAGCTAGGTTTGCTTGGATCACATCACTTTCTGTCATCTGACTTCAGTTTCCAAGCTAAACCCCTTTTGTCAGAATTTAACATCTCTGTGTGAAAAATACATATCTTTCAGATGTTTGCTCAGATCTGTGCAGCTGCTAGGAAGTCATAAAGTAATAAAACACTTCTGCATCTCAAACCTAGTAATAACTTCTCTTCTTAAGACGATACAAAAACTTTTAACTCTAGACATTGTGTCTGCTACACTGAAACTGAGCGATAACTTTTATAGCACAATCGTAAAATAATTTACTTTCAACTTATTTTCTTGAAGTTTTGCAAGTTAACCTTTTATGTTCCAGTTTGTACTATTAAAACATATACATTGGCACAGGTATATAGTTTATATACATTTCTGTTTCTTTTCCTTGAAGCTCAGTACTGTACAAACCCTGGTCAACGTACACTTCTGTACCAGTAGTTTAATAGACACATACCATATAGTTCTAATACATTTGGTAACACGAGCAATTGCATCATGCTGGTATTCACAAATGACATATAACTATTTACAAAATTCCAGATAGCTGGGCTGGCAGTATCTCCTTCTGTTACATTTATATATAAATCATATTAATATTCACAAATGACATACAATTCGTTGCAAAATTCCAGCTATCTGGGATGGCAGTCTTTACCTATGTCACAGTGATTATCAAATATTTAAGAGTGATTGTGTCAAATACCTAGAACTGGGACACAGTACTCTACAGTGGGTAGTGTAAAGACTCATTTGGGGATCTAGATTGAAGCAAATAGTTCATTCACAGGTTTGGAGCCTGTTCTCAGTGTACCCTTAGGGGAAATTGTGCATTCTATCCCTGCTTTCAGTGATGCTTCTTTACTGGAGACAGTAGTGAGGATTGAGGCTCCTTAGTTTCTGCCCCATGTTTAAGTAGAGAGTTGCCATCTCACATTATTTCCCCAGCAAATAAAGAGAAAAGTAAAATGATAAATAAATAATGACTAAGTAATAAATAAAGAGAAAACTAAAGAGCAGGTAGTGAACAGCATAAGGGATGAAGATGGGGCAAACGTTAGATTTACCCAATCAGATAAGGGAGGCCTTTAGATTGCATTTTGAAAGAATGGATCAGAAACAGAAGACTGTACACATATTAGGATGGTTTCAAAGTGCATTGTATAAAAAGTCATTAGGCAAAGAAAATCAGTTGAAGTTAAATGCTTCTATTAGATTACAGTAGATCCAGACAGCCATATAGAATATAAACAGATGGGTCCAGATGGATGTTCTCACAAAATTTTATACATGTGGAAAACGAAGTGACACCTATCTTACTGAGCATTGCAGTCAAAGCTGGAGGACAGAAACAATTCTAGATGACAGGAAACGTGTTTAAATTGCTCTAGTATGGGAAGGAAAGGGAGACAAAACATACTTGGGTAATTATGGATTATTGAATTTGGACGTAAACATTTTGTAAAAATCTTAGCAAAAAAATGTTGGATGGGTTCTTTCCCAAAATTTTAAGGACTAAACAAAATGTGTTTATTAAGGGTAACCATAGTGTTGACAACTGGTAGAATTTTGCTACTTTTCTTGAAAACAATCAAATAAGATATCGTTACTCTAGGGTAATTTTATTCAATATTAAAAAAAACTTTTGATATGGTACATTAGGACTTTCTGTTTAAAGCACTGCAGAGAAGGGATTTTGTGGATGGGTTAATTCACTATATTAAGATGATATGTGCTAAAGCCATCCTTTATTTATTTATTTATTGACATTTGTTAACCGGGTTTGTCCAACTGGGCTTGTAGCCCATTTTCAGTGGTGACCCGAGGAGAAAAGCTCCAGTAGTACATTTTAAACAAGTACAATTTTAAACAATATTGATATAATAGCAGTTATAGCAAAAAGATTCACATATGTTGGGTTACATGCATAAAGTTAAAGTTGCATTAAAAAGAAGCTAAGTAGCCATTTTACATTGATATAGTTCAATAGGTCAACAATAAAATAATTTGTTTGTATAAAATTATGCAAATGCATAGTAGACACATTGGAGAGAGAGAGGTGTAATGAGGTACTAAGTATGGTCCTTTTGAGGGTACATAAAGGGAAGGAAGACTAGGTAGGGTCATGGCAAGGGCAGGTTCTGGAATTGAGAAAATAAACCTTTAGTTAATTTTTAAAGTGTGAGGTGTGGGAGATTGAACGTAAATCAAGGGGAAGTTTGTTCCAAGCATGGGCAAGGGAGTGTTTGTAGAGTAGTTTGCCTACTGACCTTTTTGGGTGGTAGATATCAAGTAATTGTTGGTTAGAAGTATGGAGGGTCCATGATGGGATGTAGATAGAGACTAAGGAAGATAGAGATGGACAGAAGGAGGGTTTATAAAGAATAGAGTGTAGCATATGAAACTGATAAGTTAGCAGAAATTGGGGAAGTTCAAGCCATTGAAGAGAGTTTAAAGAAATGCAGTGGTGTGAGTTATATGGGGAGTTAGTAATGAATCTGGCTATTTTATGGTAAGTCTGTTGGAGTTTGTTTAGAGTGGAGGCCTGGATATTGGTAAGAACTGTGGCGGTGTATAAGAGGGAGGGGAGGAGGAGTGCCTGGCCCAGGGTAAATCTAGATTCAGGTGTTAGGAATTTTTTGTTCCGATATAGCAGACCTAGTTTCTGGTTTGTTTTTTTTATACATTGGAGTATGTGTAGGTTGAACTTTAGTTCATCATCGATAATGACCCCTAAGAGTTTTGTGTGGGTGTCAGATTGGATAGTTGTATTGTTAGAAGATGTAATAAAAAGGGAGGTTTTGTGATGAGAAAGAGAACGGCGAAGGAAAAGTAGGAGTTTGGTCTTTTTTGGATTTAGGATCAATAGGTTGTGAGAGAGCCATTGTTCAGTGGATAGTAGGGCCTGTTGGATCAGGGAGTGTAGTTCAGGAATGTTTTTTGAGATGGATATAAGTGTGGAGTCATCGGCATACTGAATAAGGGAGGATTCTTTGCATGAGGTGTAAAGATCATTGGTGAAGATGTTAAACAAAAGGGGTCCCAAGATGGAGCCTTGGGGAACACCAGTGGAGATGGGAAGGAAAGGTGAGGAGGATGAGAGCCATTTGACAGATTGTTCCCTGCCTGATAGGTAACTATTAATCCAGGCAAGTGCGGAGGGGGATAGGTGGAAATTTGTGAGTTTGGATAGTAGTAGAGGATGAGAGACAGTATTGAAGGCTTTGGAGAGATCTAGGAAGAGACAGGAAATGAGTTTATTGTTGTCTAGGGCCTCTGCAATGATATGAGTGAAGGAGAGGAGGGCAGTGGTGGTGCTGTGGTGAGGATGAAATCCATGTTGGGTAGGGGTAAGCAAGTGGTGTGTGAGGAGGTGATTGAGAAGCTGTGAGTGAATACATTTTTCTAATATCTTGGAGAGGGGGACAGAATGGCAATGGGTTGGTAGTTTGAGGGGTCAGTGGAGTTTCCACCTTTATGAAGAGGGATAGTGAAGAAAGATTTCCAAAGGGTGGGGACAGTTGATTCTAGAATAGATTGATTAATTAGTATAGATATAGGATAGGCACTTGAGTCAGCAGCAAGTTTGAGGAATGTAGTAGATAGATTGTCATTGGAAGGAGAGCAAGGTTTTAGCTTGAGTAGTAGAGATTTGATGTAAGTAATGGGAACTGGCTCAAAAGAAAACAAAGTTGTGTTAGTGGGACTTGGAAGGGTGGGTGTCGAGGTAGAGTTTGGCTTAGAGGTTACCAGATTTTGGATGGAAAAAGATATTTCAGGAGGGTAGCTGTTTCCTGAGAGGAAGAGTTAGGGTATGGGGAGGGATTAGAGGGCTTTCCAGGATAGAGGATGTTGTTGAGAGTTGACCAAAATGTTCGAGGATTGGATTTGTTGTTAAGCTGAGCAGAGCTATAGTATAACTTTTTGTCATTAGTTGTATGTTTTTTGCAAGGTTCCTCAGTTGCCTGTATGTTTGAAGAAAAGGTGGTTGTTTAGTTTTAGTCCAGGTTTTCCAAGCACAATCTCTTTGTTTCATAAGGGACCTAGTCTCTTTGGAGAGCCAGGGAGCATGGTTTGATTTTACTCTGATCTTCCTAGAGGGAGCTAAGGAGTTTAGAGTATTCATGAAGATGCTATTGAAAGTGCTTACAGCATCATTTAGGGGGAGGTGTTTTAGGATGGACCAATCTATGTTGTGGAGAATGGAGTTAAATTGGGATGAATTGAAAGTCGATAGTTTTCGACAGTCTTTGATAAGGTGGGGTTTAGGAATATGGGAGTAGTGTCTTAAGATGGTGGTAGGGAGATGATCACTGAGGGAGTCAGGTAAGGTGGTGGGATTGTGGTATTGGTGGGGGGAATTGGTAAGGATCCAGTCTATGATGGAGCTGGAAGTGGAATTTTTATGGAAGTGAGTGGGAGATGTTATAAGTTGGTGGAAGCTCTGTAGGTGGATACTGAGTTGGGGGGAGTCAGTTGTGAGTTTGGACCAATCAATGTTGAAATCACCAAGGATAAGTGTCTCATATGGTATGTTGTGGGAGAACCAGGATAGGATGTTTTCAAGAATGGGCAGATTGTTACCAGGAGGAAGGTAGATAGAGGCAATTGCAAGTTTTTTGTGGGGATTCAGATGGCAGTCAGGGATGATGATTTCAGCTGGGAGGAAGTCAGGAATTGGGGAAGGGTATGGTGAGAGGTTAAGGTTGTTTGAGTAGAGGATGGCCACGTCGCCACTTTTTTTACAGGTCTATCAGATCGGAAGATGTTATAACCTGGTGGGAGTATTTCACTATTTGAGATTTGTGGCTTGAGCCAGGTTTCAGATAGGCAGAGGATGTGAGGGGTATTGAGAGCTATCCATGAGTGCAGCTCAGTGACTTTATTTGCTAGACTCTGAATATTCCTTGATATTTTAAGTAATGAAAGGATATCTGCACAAGGAAAAATTATCGGAGGGGCTAGTCAGGGATGCACTTCATCACCAGGATTGTTTCTCTTAGTAACTGAAGAGCGAGCTTTGTGAGTTTATGAGACATTACAACAGAAGCAAAGACATGGGAGTGAGGCTATGCTTCAGCTGGATGCTGATGATTGCATTTTAATGGCTGAAAACATAGATAAGTCTTTACCAATAGTGTTTGATATATTTGACAGATTCAGCAAAGTGACAGGAATGCAACTGAATTGTAATAAAACAGTACTAATGGGGGGGTGACATACCTCTCAACCTCTTAGCACAAGAAATGTGGACAAAACCAAAAATAATGGGGGAACAAATACCCAAAAATAGAGATACATTTTAAATACTGCTCTTTTAAACTTAGAAAGTTGCTAGAAAAACAGATTTGTGTTAGCATGCTTTTTCTTAAGCATATGAAGTCTGAAACTCAATTGTCTGTCATTAATTAATGACTTCAGCTCTCAGCAATTTGCCAGAAAACTACACATTTTATGAGAAACAGACCAAAACTACCAGGCAAAAATCTGGACATTCTCCAAAAATCTGGACAGTTGAGAGGTATGATGGGAGAAGGAAAAATGCAAAGAACAGTTGGTGATAAGCAAGAAGTGATGTTTGCTACCTTCCTAGGATTAGAGGTAGACTATGCATGGGAAGGAACAATTATAAGAAACTTGGGGAATATTTTTAAGAAAATAAACAAATTCTTACAAATGGGAGGTGGTAGGACATACACAATAGTTGATGAAAAACATTGAAATTCTAATTCTCCCTCATATTATATATGTCATAATATATGTACCAATATGGTTTGCCTACTCTTTGATGGATAAGATTCAGATTTTACTTCAAAAGTATGTTGGTGAAGCAAGCAAACATAACTTTTCAAGACAGGAACTCCGAACTGTGTGCTGTGATAGGGATGGAGTTTATCACATCTTCCTTCATAGGTTGTAACATTTGATATAGCACAATGGATAAGGTTGCATGAAAAAAGTAAAGATACAGGATTATGGGGAGGGGACTCTATGGAAACAAAATGTATGGCTGAAGCACAGGGAAAACTGGGACACAAGGATTAAGCAACTAGGAGAAATATGCTGAATACCCAAACACTGCACAAGGGAAGAAATACAGAGAAGTTCCTTTGGGGCAAGTAGAGCTGCATTAAAAATGATAGAGGTAGGTTAATATATAAAGATATCAGGCAGCATAGGAGTGTTAAAAGAAGAGCTAGGCTGTTACTAAGCTAGCAACCACTAGGGCCCTTACAAGCCTAGCAACACACTCCAAACCCATTTGGATCCCGGGTATCACAGGTGCGTGGGGGGGCATGTTAGAATGGAGGTAACTAAAGGATTTGTAGGGGGAATTGTTAAGATAATACTTTTCTTATTGACTGCTTTTGTCCATAAGTGAAATGGGGGGGGGGGGGCAGACTGGGGATAAATTTATGATTTCTCATTCAGTTGTCAAGATTTCATTAGAATAGGGTCCATACCAAAGAGAGATGGCCAAATTAGAGAGTTATACCAGCGGATAAGGTGTAAAAAAAGCTGTTGTGGTAGACTTTATGTTTGCAAGATTCATACCTCTCAACCTCTTAGTTTAAGAAATGTGGGGAAAGCCTAACATAATGGGGAACAGAGGGACAAAAATAGGAACAGATTTTAAACATTGCTCTTAGAAACTTAGAAAGTTGCTAGAATAACAGGATTTGTGTTAGCATGAATTTTCGTGAAGGATATGAAGTCTGATACTCAAATGTTTCGTTATTTAGTGACTTCAGTCTTCAGATCATTCTAATGATTTGCCAGAAAATCACAAATTTTATGAGAAACAGACTAAAATATGAGGCAAAAATCTGGGCATTCTATAAAAATCTGAGTAGTTGAGAGGTGTAGCAGGATTCATAAGTCATTTTTTGTGTTAAATTAGGAGAAGTTGGTGCAGATACATGATGAAAATTGTGAAATCATAGTAGAAAGTAGTGAGGGTTGAGATGGGATAGATATAGAAGTGACTTTAGGGTGGTAGGTGTGGAGAAGAGAAAGATGGGGATAGTTAACTATTAATATTTCGGTATTGTTTAGGAAACCAAGAATGGATAGAACAGCATCAGCATCATCCCGTCCCTTTTTCCCATTTTGTTCATGGGGATGGGGTGTAACATTGACAGTGACAAAAACACCTAGAGCTAAATTTCACAGCACTGGGTGGCTATCCTGCTATTCTTTTTAAATTATATCTAACATTTAATCAAATTTAGAAATGAAGAGCTGACTACAGATTTGTATTAAAAGCCAGTTTTCCATAGCCAGATCATATTTACCCATTAAATAGTCATTGTTAAGCATTTTAGTCTGTCTTATCATTCGATTCCAAAAATCAAATCATTATTTTTTTAGCTTAGCATTTTTTGATAATTTAGACTGTCTATATATTTTGGTGCACGTTCAACAGGGAATAATTTTAAACACCATGCTTTTTTCTCTGGGTATATATAAAAGTTTTAAATCTTTTAATATATTGTTTATGTAGGTCCAATCTGTTTGATAATTGATGTTTTTAAATAAATGTTTCTTGTGTTCTTTTGCAAAGAACAGCTATGGAACTCTGTTAGCCCCAAGGGACCCTTTCTAGGTAGCTGATGCAGGTTTTCAGCTATTGGTTGATCAAATCCACCACCTCCTCTATAAACCCCCTGCATGTCACATACTGCTGACCCTCAACAGTGCTATTGGAGGGTGCAATGGCACTCCTGTCCAGTGAAACATCACTGGATGTGTCAGAGGTAGCGTCCTGGCTGCCCCCTGCTGCACACAATACCAGGACCCAGTGTGTGCTGTTGATGGTCTAAATGTGTGCAAGGCACTGTAGGCTTACACTGCTGCAAAACATTCTATGACTTAAAACCAAGTCTTGGTCACAGCACAGGTGTCTGCATTGTCCAAAGTGAAGAAGGCTTGAATTATGTGGAGTTTTTTTTTTTTATTATTAAGCTTCTAGCATTGAACAGTATCATCTTAAGGCTACTTGGAGACTTTTTCACTATGTTGCTGGTTTTGCCTTTTTGGCACTGCCTAAAAAAGACTGTAAGGGCTGGATACCATTTTAGCTAATATCCAAAATCTAGGGGGTCAGGTGCACCCCATTTTTTGCAAAGCAACACGTTCCATTGACCGTGTCCTGCTATGCTGACAGATACTGGATCCCCTGGAATGATGCCAGAAACTAAGCCAATTATTAAAATACATGAAATAAGTCAAGGCAATTGGAAACCTTTTATATTAGTAAATGGCCATATTTATGGGCTCAACAAATGAGGATCCTTCTTTTGTGGTATATTGTACTCAATAAAGTAACATGGATACAGGAATTTGAAATGTTGAGCATGTGGAGCTGAAGACATAGGAATGATTCATATATTTTGGGAGTATAGGAGAGCACAACAAAGATGCAGGTGAACATCTCAAGGGTTGACTAAGATATTTGGTAAAACCTCAGTTTGGATATGGGAAACATTGTGACATGGGGCAGAGACAAATGTAGCAGGCTGGAGTAAGGGAGAAAAAATCACACGGATGCTACTGATATTTTCATACCAAAAATGGTTACAGGAAGGGAATAGAAATTGATTTCCTCTGTAAAATTTGGCAGTTTGCATGTGGAGTATTTGAAATTGATTAGAAGAGTGGAACATTATTACAAACTCAATGGTGCAGTAAACCTAAATTCTAGATATTTGTTTCATGCTTTAATTGGAATTTGAGCAAAACTAATGTGCTGTAAGCTGTATTGGGTGAATAATGGTGTTCATGTTTCATAACTATGTATGTGGAGGATTGAAAACTTGTTAGGTTGTATATAAATATGTACATATTAGAATATTGTGTAATTCTGTTACTGTACCTCACAAATCATGTATACACATTGTAAAGTTACTAAATTTATCCACATTTGTGTTGTTAATGCTCTTTTGTTTTGAAAATCTAATAAAAATAATTTAGAAAATAAACCTATAGTAATATGAAACAATAACAGCTTAATAAGTTTAGCTAAATAATCAGGACTGGCTTCTTATCTCACTTGCAAGAACAATAAATGCATTCACTTTCTATTGCGAAAAATAAAACTAAATTCCAGCTAATAAATACCAAATTTCGAAGTTTGATGCAAAAAGATTAAAGCCTTTTTGTAAGGTTTGTTTCACTCAGCTGTACCCCATGACCCAAGCTATGCTGCTACATAAGTGCTATTTAAATATACTAATGTGAAAAGGCCCAGTTCCTTCGAGCGAAGAGAATGCTCTCAGGCTCATAGGTTCATAGGTGTAACTATTCTAACAAACACTAGGGCCTTTCTAAACTTGGCCACACTTTCCAAATATATGACAAGTTCTGGTACTCTTGATAAGTGTAAGCAGGGACTTGGAAGGTGAAACAGTTACAAGCAGGGGCCTGGCAGATGAACCGTTAACAGGCTGCTCCTGTCCATTAGAGACATAAGTGCCAAACCAGGGATCAGTTTCCTGTTCCTCATTCAATTGTCCAAGTTTCACTTGAATTGGGTTTGTGAGAAACTCTGCTTTACATGGATGGGGAGCCTATTCTAGAGAAGGGCTAGTCTCTGTGATAAATACTTATCTCTCCAGAAGGCCTTATTGATATCATAGGCAAGATGTAAGTCATTAGAATGGATAATTCTGGTGCTGTTTGTTTTGCAGATATGCAGGAGGTCCAAAAGGGTGGGGTCTGACAATGTCTTGTAGGCCAGACATAGATCTCCCACCCTTGAGGGGTCTACAGTAGGAGACAGAATATAGGGACAGAGCTTTGAGGCTGTCTGCATAGGGCATGTTACTTATACCCTATTCTTTTAGTGAGGAACCTCTGTGGACATTCCAATTGATGGATGTGCCTGGCTAGATGCATACCAAAGGGGGGCACTGTATGCAGTGTTAGGTCTGATGAATGCTAAATATAGTGGAGAGATTGCATCCTTGGACCTAGATATTATATTTGTCTGTATAAGCAGCAAGTTGCAAATTGATTGAACCTGCACAGACATGTGATGGTGTGAGGCTAGATTAATTGTTTACCGTGTGTCCTAAGTCCCTGTACTCACTACTGAGACACTGTTTGCTGTTGTGATAATTACTAGGCTACGGAGGTGGATCAAAGGAAAGATTTATGTATTTCTTGGCATTTAGTTATAGTCTATGGCTCTGACACAAGATATTTGTCTGTGCCATCCCTTCCTAGATTGAGAGAGAAGGTAAGTAAGTAAAATGTGTTGTGTGTATATGTGTGTATGTATGTGTATGTAATTTGAATGAACGGTTCTGTTTGTATAAGAAATAAAGTGCATATGCGTGTGTGTGTGTTTATGTAGTGGTTTTAGCATGGGAAGATTCCAGGTAATTTTGTTTTAGTTTTGGTCTGCTATATAGAAACTATGCTACTAATTCAAAAAGCAGAGTATTGTGTTAAGATAGGTGCATGTATAGAAAAACAAAGTTTGAATGCTGATATTGTGTTAATGTCTGAAACCACTATAGTGTTTTATGCATATGAGTGCAACAATTATGTGTGAAATGTAAGTATATAGGTAGGTGCGTTTACCTAATTGTTACTGGTAATAAATGTGCATATATGAGCACATGTTAATCTGACAAAAATACAATTGGCCAGGACTCAAATGATAAATGATCATACCTAACTTATGTGTCCTGACCAATTGAATAACTACTAAAATACACAAATAAATATTTTGAGGAGCAAAGCTATAAATGCACTTCCTCTTGGGTAACAAAGCAGTGAGCAAAATGAAACATGGCCTTACAACACTATTTTGCGAGTGCTTTCCTGGAAAAAAAACAATTGTATTGCCATAGTCTTACATTCCATGATAATCTACAGAACATAAAAGAAATTTTAGCAGTGATTTTGCAGGACAATCCTCCCTGATTCCCCCATGTGAAGAGCTCCCACACTCTCACATCTCTAAATATACTAACTCTAGGAATGTACAACAAAGGAGAAAAGGGCAAATTCTGTATCAGCACGGAGCTGTGATTCTGCTGCACTGCACTGTATGATACTTTGTATCAGCATGGAGCTGTGATTCTGCTGCACAGCACTGTATGATACTCTATGTCAGCATGGAGCTGTGATTCTGCTGCACTACACTCTGTATCAGCACAGAGCTGTGATTCTGCTGCACTGCACTGTACCATACTCTGTATCAGCATGGAGCTGTGATTCTGCTGCACTACACTGTATGATACTCTGTATCAGCATGGAGCTGTGATTCTGCTGCACTACACTGTACTATACTCTGTATCAGCACAGAGCTGTGATTCTGCTGCACTACACTGTACCATACTCTGTATCAGCACAGAGCTGTGATTCTGCTGCACTGCATTGTATGATACTCTGTATTAGCATGGAGCTGTGATTCTGCTACACTGCACACAGTAAGATATTCTGTATCAGCACAGAGCTGTGATTCTGCTACACTACACTGTAAGATCATGAACACAGACCCACTGTGACAGTAACAAAGCACCTCAGACAGCTGTGCAATTGATCAAATATATACACACACACACACGTGTGTGTGTGTGTGTGTGTGTGTGTATTTACACTAGCCTTCATTGCTGCATGAAAAAAAGATGGTGTGTATGTGTGTGGGTTGCATTGTGAGAGAGTAGGTGTGTGTATGGAATGTAAATTAGCCATTTGTTGACCTATGAAGGAGAGGGTGGGTGTTATTTTAGCAATTGTCTAAGAACAATATTTAAAATATATCCCTATCATACCTCTCAACTGTCCAGATTTTCGAAGAATGTCCATATTTTTGCCTCGTATTTTTGTTCCATTTCTCATAAAATTGGTAGTTTTGCAAATTAGTGGCTAACCATTGAGGACTGAAGTGAGAAAATAATGGCAGACATTTCAGTTTCAAACTCCATATCCTTCAGAAAATCCATGTTAATGCAAAACCTGTAATTATATCAACCTTCTAAGGCTGTAAGGGCAATATTTAAAAGGTTTACCTATTTTGGGGCCTTTGTTCCCCCATTACTATTGGCTTTGTCCATATTTCTTGCTTGAAGTGGTTGAGAGGCATGATCCCTATTTTGGGCCATTGTATCCCCATTATTTTAGACTTTGTCCAGACTTCTTGCACTAAGAGATTACGACGTGTGTACTTCTCAACCATCCAGATTTTTGCAGAATGTCCTGATTTTTGTGTCATATTTTTGGCCTGTTCCTCAATATTTTTGGTTTTCTGGCATATCACTGAGGATAAATGTCACATTTCAATTTTAGATTTCATTTCTTTTAGAAAATGCATGCTAAGACAAATGCTGTTATTTTAGCAACTTTCTAAGTCTGTAAGAGCAATATTTAAAATCTGTTCATATTTTGGGGCATTTGTTCCCCTATTATTTTTGGCTTTGTCCAGATTTCTTATGCTAAGAGGTTGAGAGGTATGGAGGTATGGTATGCAATGCTCTAGTTAAGGGGGAGGGCAGGTTAGTCAATTAACTTGATTAGGCTTGACACTGTAACTTGGTTACAGTAGACAAGACCCGAATCCTTTATACCATCTACCAGACTGCTGATGGAATTGTGAGTTTGAGTTTCAGTGCATTTTCAGGGAATTATGAGTTTTGGTGTATTTTCAAGGGACTGAGTTTCATTTCATTTTCATGGAATTGTGAGTTTCAAGGGAAGATAAGTTTATTGTTGCTCATGATAAGTCTGTTTTCAGTGTGCAACTAACTGTTTTGTTTATCAAATGGCAGTCACTTTGTGTTGTAGAATTTGAAAGCATTGATAGTAGCATAATTGCCTTTGGTGAGGAATGCTGTGTATTCTGCTTCCACACCGTGTAGATTGAGTGCTGATATTGTAGTGCCATTTTGATTGCTGATTATTTGGTGCATTTTAAGGGGGATAGGAATTCTGCACTCCTGGGTTTGACCTCCTTTGTATGAAATGGCTAGTAACTCTGAACTTGTCACTTTGTTAGTCATTTTCTATTGCAGTATTACCACCTTACCATTTTTTTAATGTTACATAGGCAAATAATTATTCAGGGGTATCAGGCACTGAATTTGTAGATGAAACACTAAAATGTAAAGTTGTTTGCCAATAACAACCTCATTATTAGTTACAGATCTCTTTAATGTGGAATTATTTGGATAATTTTTACTTTTGTACAGATTGTGCTTATTGAGTAATATTGGTGGATTGTAATGACAGAAGTTTTAGTGGTCTTTTATGGTTGAAATTTCTGAAATGGGTAGTTTTGTCATTATTGGTTCATATATTGTGTTGCATTGCTTATTAGAAGAATGTTTATAACTACAAATTTAAAACCCCATTCTAACAAATGGTTCTGTATTTTACAAGGAATATAATTTGATGTACAGGAAGGTGAATCAAAGAACACATATGCATGGCCCTATAAATGTGTCCAAGGAGCCTATGGTTTGAAAATTTAATCCTACACTTGGACAGATGCATTATCTTTTAATGTGGGTTTTCATCCCATTTCAATGAATGTGAGTTTTAAGGGCAGAGAAGTTTACTAGTTATGCTAAGTCTGTTTTCATTGTGAGACTGCATTGTTTGTTTAGCAAATGGCTAGCAGTGTTTGTCCTATTTTATTTCAATATATTTTAATCTTTGTAGAAGTAAATAAGAAAACAAGTTCCTTGTGTCTTTATTTAAAATATCCATGATAATTCTTTCCATGGCTTTACATACAAGACTAATCAAACATATGGTCTGTAGTTATCCAGGTCAGTAGAAGGACGAACCTTGTGCTGAGGATTAACTGTTACAGTCCTCCAGTCAGTAAGCATGAAACCAGTTAGGAGGCTAATGTTGAACAGTGATTTTCGAAAGTGATAGCTCATATTTCATGCTATCCAAGAGGTATCTGAGAATATTATCAGGGCACATTGAGATAGTATTTTTTGCCTTGTAGAGTGCATTGAAGACTTGTTTGCTAGTGATAACCAGAAGAATCATGGTCAAGGGTGTCTCCTGAGAGGTATTGAGGAGAAGAACGGGTGAAATTGGTATTAAATTTATTAGCCAGCTGGTCTGCTATAGCCTCTGATTCCTTTTAGGTGGTTCCATTTACAATTTGTTCAGCACACTGTTGTGTTTTACCCTTGAGGTTGCAGACAAAGCCGATGTAGACCTTGTGGTTATCCTTTGTCTTTGAGGATATTTCTGCTTCAAATTTGACTTTAGTTGGTTTGATAAGATTTCTGAGTTGCTTATTTAGTTTGAGGGGTTTCTCACCTTGCATTG
This sequence comes from Protopterus annectens, assembly GCF_019279795.1. Lineage (NCBI taxonomy): Eukaryota > Metazoa > Chordata > Ceratodontiformes > Protopteridae > Protopterus > Protopterus annectens. The sequence continues at coordinate 620,127,652 of NC_056727.1, read as the reverse complement.
CACTTCCTAGTTTTGGCTGTGGTTTTCCTCCTTTAGTTATACAACTTGTTGATATCAGGATTCCACCAGGGTAGCTTGTTATTTGAGTTGGTTCTCTGCTTATTCCTTTTGGGTACAGCTACCTTAGTGCAGCTGTTTACAAGATGGTATAGGGTTTCTGTAAGCAACTCTCTATTGGTATCAGAGTTCACATGGTTTGGGGAGATGGAAATATTACCATATGGTATAAGTCATTAGTAGGAGATTTGCTTTGGAATAATTCCTAAATGTTTGAGGGTTAGATGGCATCCACTTGTGACAAGTGTTTGGACAGGTACATACAAAAAGGGGCATTTTACTCAGTGATTATGCTAATAAATGCAAGTAGTGAGGAACAATTATGTGCCTGGATCTGGATCATATATACCTTTAGATATAAGCTGTACAATGAAAAAGGATTTCCATGTAATAGTGACTATGTAGTGATCAAGGGACAGTTCATTGTTGACATAGGTTCCCAGATGAGATGGGTTAGGCTTATGTGTATATAACTGACTGGGCCCATTGAAGTCCCACTTTCATGCAAGGGAATGTCTGTTGCAGTCTTTCATTCATCCAGCATGAAACCTATTTTGAGATTAGTAATGGATAGCCTTTCCAGGGGTTTGACATATCAGGTTCAGACTAACCGGTAGGCAGCCTAGTATGTTATGCAATCCCAATAGTCATTATGTTCTTGGCCTTAGGTAGTAACTTCAGAAATTGCTGAGAGATTTGAGGGGGTTATAGAGGCAAGTATTTGATGTGAGAATATTGGAAGATTGGGGGGGGGTGAAGTTTAATCTGAATTAATTGGCCAGTGGATTGGCTGTATCCTCTGGTCCAAGTATGTGATATCATTTGTTATTAGCTCACTGTAATGCCAGTTATTGTTTGAGTTAAAAAAAAAATAATTTGTGGTTATCTTTTACCCGGGTATATATTTTTACCTCATATCAGGCTTTGGTTATCCGCATGTATGATTTGGCAATATTTTATGCCGGATGCCCTTCCTGATGCAACCCTCCCCATTTATCTGGGCTTGGGACCTGCACAAAGAAATGCACTGGCTTGTGCATCCCCAGTGGCTGGGTTAGAGTTACCGAATAGCTGGGTAACTACAGCAGAGCTAGTAAGAGAGATGGCTAGAAAGGTGCTTGGTGTGACATCTGGAAAGAGGAAAGAGGACAAGGAGACCTGGTGGTGGAATGAAGTACAGGATAGTATACAGAGAAAGAGGTTGGCGAAGAAGAAGTGGGATTGTCAGAGAGATGAAGAAAGTAGACAGGAGTATAAGGAGATGAGGTGCATGGCAAAGAGAGAGGTGGCGAAGGCTAAGGATAAGGTATATGAAGAGTTGTATGAAAGGTTGGACACTAAGGAGGGAGAAAAGGAACTGTACCGATTGGCTAGACAGAGGGACTGAGCTAGGAAAGATGTGCAGCAGGTAAGGGTGATAAAGGATAATGAGGGAAATGTACTCACAAGCGAGGAGAGTGTGTTGAGCAAATGGAAAGAGTACTTCGAGGGGCTGATGAATGAGAGAGAGAGAAGGTTGGATGATGTGGTGATAGTGAATCAGAAAGTGCAATGGATTAGCAAGCAGGAAGTAAGGACAGCTATGAAGTGGATGAAGAATGGAAAGGCTGTTAGTCCAGATGACATACCTGTGGAAGCATGGAGGTGTTTAGTTGAAATGGCAGTGGAGTTTTTAACTAGATTGTTTAATGAAATCTTGGAAAGTGAGAGGATGCCTGAGGAATGGAGAAAGTGTTTTGGTACTGATTTTTAAGAATAAGGGTGATGTGCATTGCTGTAGTAACTACAGAGGGATTAAATTGATTAGTCACATCATGAAGTTATGGGAAAGAGTAGTGGAAGCTAGGTTAAGAAGGGAGGTGACGATTAGTAATCAGCAGTATGGTTTCATGCCAGGAAGGAGCACTACAGATGCAATGTTTGCTCTGAGAGTGTTGATGGAGAAGTACAGAGAAGGTCAGAAGGAGTTGCATTGTGTCTTTGTGGACTTAGAGAAAGCATATGACAGGGTGCCTAGAGAGGAGTTGTGGTATTGTATGAGGAAGTCGGGAGTGTCAGAGAAGTATGTAAGAGTGGTACAGGATATGTAGTGTGACAGCAGTGAGATCTGCAGTGGGAGTGACGGATGCATTTAAGGTGGAGGTGGGATTACATCAAGGATCAGCTCTGAGCCCTTTCTTATTTGCAATGGTGATGGACAGGTTGACAGACGAGATCAGACAGCAGTCCCCGTGGACTAGGATGTTTGCAGATGACATTGTGATCTGTAGTGAGAGTAGGGAACAGGTAGAGGAGACCCTGGAGAGGTGGAGAGATGCTCTAGAGAGAAGAGGAATGAAGGTCAGCAGGACTAAGACAGAATATATGTGTGTGAATGAGAGAGAGGATAAAGGAATGATGAGGATGCAGGGAGCAGAGGTGGTGAAGGTGGATGAGTTTAAATACTTGGGATCAACAGTTCAGAGTAATGGTGAGTGTGGAAGAGAGGTGAAGAAGAGAGTACATGCAGGATGGAGTGGGTGGAGAAGAGTGTCTGGAGTGATTTGTGACAGATGAGTACCAGTAAGAGTGAAAGGGAAGGTCTACAAGAGGGTAGTGAGACCAGCTATGTTGTATGGGTTGGAGACAGTGGCATTGGCAAAAAGGCAGGAGTCAGAGCTGGACGTGGCAGAGTTAAAGATGTTAAGATTTGCAGTGGATGTGATGAGGGTGGACAGGATTAGGAATAAGTATATTAGAGGGTCAGACCAGGTTGGAAGGTTTGGAGACACAGCCAGAGAGGCAAGATTACATTGGTTTGGACATGTGCTAAGGAGCGATGCAGAGTATATTGGGAAAAATATGCTAAGGATGAAGCTACCAGGTAACAGGAAAAAAGGAAGGCCTAAGATAAGGTTTATGGATGTGGTGAGAGAGGATATGCAGATGGTTGGTGTGACAGAGAAAGATGCAGGGGACAGGAAGAAATTGAAACAGATGATCCACTGTGGCGACCCCTAATGGGAGCAGCCGAAAGAAAAAGATCAGGCTTTGGTTGATTTAATTACAGTTCTGAGTTCCTTGTATAGTTTGGCAAGAGTGTTTTTGGCTTTCTGAGAGTTATATTTATTTTTGCATGCAATGAGTATTTTTTTCTTTTTGTTTTTATTCATTTCTGAGAGAGAAGATGTGTCTGCAACTATTTAAATATGCATAGACGTTGGCAGTAAATTTTTCTGTACAGGCGAAGTTTGAAACAGGCTTATTAGAGGGACCCCATCCCCAACTAATGCCCTGTACCAAGCATAGTCAGAAACCGGCACTACTCAGATATGTGCACACAAGATCACTACACTAGCTTACAAGGGGGCTGAGAATGGTGTGGTAATTGTTTCTTTAACATTTTTCACAATCAAACCCGAGTGGCTTCATTTGTTCTTTCAGCATGTAACATCATAGAGCTATACATAAAGTGACTATGTTTTCATCTCGTGGGAGGGTAGGAAGGCAGTCTGCATTTGCAGATATGCTTTTTGTCTTTAGAAGCTGTTGTCTTCTTAACATACTGGGTGGTATTGTGTCCGCTTTGAACATGAAGCTTTGGGCAAAACTTATTTCTTCCTTGAATTTATTTTCATTTCTTTCCAGTAATTTTGCTCAGACTATCATTGGATCATAAGATTAAAAAAAACTCCAAAAAAGCTCATTAGAGCATGTATAGTCCCACTGGTTCTGAGGCCTAGGGTAGTTTTTTTGCTTTAACCAATTTCCATTCAGCAAAGGCTTGAGAGGGTAGTGAGGATATAACTTTCAACAGCTTTAGTTTTTGCTTGATTGACTCCCATGGATACACTTCATTTATTGTCAGTGGTAGTATGACTGAGCCCAGCTAAAATGTATTTGTTGTTGGGAATGTAAGGTTTACTGTTCCAAAAGACTTAGTGTGGGTGTAGGCCGTAGGAGTAAACAGCCATTGCCATGTGACCCATGTGGGTGGAAGGGAGGTAGTTGTAGCTCATAACTTGGTGTTACCTAGGGGGAGCATGTTGTACCTACAGACCACAACACTGTGGAGCATGTGCTGCCTACAGCCTGCCAATCCTTTAGTCAGCAGCACTACTGGAGCACTAATGAGCCACTACAGGGGTTGGGAGCTGCAAGGGGAAGAAGAGTAATCTGGAGGGGGGGGGGGGGCTGATTGATTTACACTAGTGTAAATGGAAAGGTATTTTGTTTTATGACTTAAGGAAGATGCACATTTGGAATGAAATGTTCATGCCATTTCAGCATGTAAGTAATTACTACCCTGGCATATACTTGCCAGTGATCTGCTGAGAGGTCAGTAATATGAAGAGGGCATGGCATATACTTGCTGGTAATCTGTTCAGAGATCAGCTATATGAAGGGGGCATGGCCTATACCTTCCAGGGATCTGTTCAGAGATCAGCAATATGAAGGGGCATGGATTGGTCAGTGGTGTTAATGTATGTATGTAGACAGATACACACACACACACACACACACACACACACACACACTCACAAACATCACATTGCCAAATGATCATGACAGATTTTATTTTTCCAGCGCATGCAGTGTAGTACAGAATTAATAAAAGTATTCCCACAGACAAATGCTTGTTTTATAGCAGCTATACAGTTAGTATCTATAACCTTTGTAATTTGGATGTTCTAATGGGATTTTGTTTGATTCTAAATGTGTTTGGATGGAACCTGCCTCTGGTTTGTGAAATTCCATTTTACTCTAAGCAGTAGCTGATAAGCTATGCCATCCTTTACAGGACAAAATCACTGTGGTTAAAATGCTATTGTACTTGCAAGAATTCTTTTTGAATAATGGTGTATCTATAGTTCTGAGCATGAAACATCTATGTATTATTTATTTTTGAAATTCTGTATGTGGTCCTATGGTGTAGCACATAGGTATACAAGTTGACAACAACTAGAATGAGCACAAGATGGCAGCAAAACATAAGTTATAAAACTGCTTCACAAAAATTAAACACTACAGAAACTATCTTTTGAGCTCAGTCTTAACAACTAGGAGAGAGAAAATAAGTTGCTTAATGTCACTTGCAGTTCTGCACCCTGAAGTAGCTGGCAAAATCCTAAATGATGACTTCACCCCTTCTGGAAATATCCTGCTGTCTAGGGTTGGGATAATTAAACAAGTTTACAGTGAGACAATATTTGATGCATATAATGCAAGTTTCATTTACTTTAGGTTGGCATTTGAATATTGTGGTGAATTAACTGCCTAAACAAATTTACTGAATTCTCTTTTTAAACATATTTCATCTGTGATTTTTTTAATGTATATTTTGTTGATTAAGTAACATTGTGAAACATTCTAATCTTTTTTTTTCTGGGAGTCAGAGTGGCTATATAATTTGATAAACAAATAATATCAAGGATGCAGTGCAGTAACAAAAGATGTGCAAATATTAGTCCTGAAAACATTAACAGACACAATCATGTAATTTACGTTGGACACCTGTCCATGATCTGGTTACTGTACTATCAGTGGCGACCCTGGAGAAGCTGCCATCAGTAATACAGAGGATGTCCACTGTTCCCAACATAAAACTAATGATGGTAGATTTAATTAAACTATTTTACTTCTTCTTTGGTAACCTAGTTCTCCTTAGAATGTAATTCTGGGTTAACTGAAGCCAACTGGCTTACAGACAGAACTCACGCGGTAAGAATAGCGGGCTCCAGGTCCGACTCTAAACCAGTCACAAGTGCTGTCCCGCAAGGCTCAGTTCTGGGACCCCCCACTGTTTGGCATATGTTTCTCAGAAGTACAGGCAAACACAGGAGGACTATGGCTAACCAAGTTCGCCGATGACTGCAAACTGGGAGCCATAATTGAATCTCTGGCTGACACGGACATCCTTCAAAAAGGCCTTACTGAGACAGACACCTGGTGTCAAAGTCATGGTCTCAAGCTAAATGCCAAAAAATGCATAGTCATCCCGTTTGGGAAAAACAAAACACCCACGAATTACCACATAGGTGGCAGCCCCCTTAATACAGAAGAGGTAATAAGAGATCTGGGGACCCAGGTAGATAGTAATCTCTCCTTTGACAATCATATTGCCAAAGTAGTTAGGAAATCCTATGTGGCCCATCTTATTACTAAGGGGTTTGCATCTAGAAATAGAGAGGTTATAGTGCCCCTCTACTCGTCACTCATCAGACCCATCATAGAGTACAATGCCCCATTTGGGATGTACCTCACAAGACACTTCCAACAGCTGGAAAGACCACAAAAACACCTCACCAAGAGGATTACTGGCCTCAAACATATGTCCTATGCAGCCCGACTGAAAAAAACTCCAGCTGTACTCAGTGGCATATCGCTTACTCAGAGGTCATTTTTGCCTAACTTACAAAGTCATGTCCAAATCGGAATTGATGGACATGCTCCACCTAAAGAAATCCAAGTCACTGTGAGCCATGCGCTCTAGTGAGATAAACCTCGCCACAACAATAAATAGAACATGCTGGAGGGAAAGATTCCTGTCACAGAGACTCCCCATGCTCTGGAACAAAATTCCTAACTACATTAGGCAGAGCCCCTCACTAACACTCTTCAAGAGAAGCCTTGACGAGTGGATGGGTAACAGAAAATACACCCCTGGGATCACTTCATTGGCTCTGCTCGACAGAGGCTCAGTTAATTAATCAATGGAGTGGCGAAAGCAGACACACATTGGCTAGGCTTAAAAATACCTTCGGGCAGATAGTCTAGTACCTACGTATGAACCTATGAACCTATAAGGCATAGCTCCTCGTGGTCCCCTGCAGAGTTCCTAAGCCAGCAGAGAGCAGAAAAAGCAACCTTCTTGATCATAAGTATTTTTTAAAACTTTTTGTTTGCATTTTTCGATCTTTTAAGCTTTTCGACTACTGTTTGTGCCTTTATTACTGTTTTATTGCCTTATTTTACTGTGTTTGTGAGCTTATATTGTTGATTGCACTTGTGGGCTAAAGTATTGCTTAAAAGTAACTAACAGGCTAATACACTCAAGTGTACCAGCCTTTGATAGCAATTTAGTCGAAAACAAAGCATTTACTGCATTTTTCCTGTCTGTTTGAAAAAAAAACAAAAAAAATTTCTCCTTTCCTAAACTTTACTTGTTAGTTGTTCCAGTGATCAGATTTTGCTGATCCCTGGGCTTTGTATTTGGTTTCTGTGTTCCTCCATTTTCTTGTGTGGCCAGAGGTAGTTTCTTTACTCACCAGTGGGAGTGGGGAGTACTGAGCTGCTTGTTTGTCCTCAGAGGAGTGGTTAGAAGCAGCAACTTGTAATTTGTTGGCCATTTTGGGTCATTTCCTGTTTTTCCAGCCCCTGCTATAAAGCACGCGTTAGCTGAGCTGCTACCGTGCACACTAGGGCAGCGCCGGTTAAACAGATTTAAACTATTAGGGCTACCTAAAGTTCACTCTTCAAATTTTCCCTTAAAACTACCTTCCTCAAAGTGTACTACTGTTCTATTTAGTGTATCCTCCAACTATAAATTATCTCTACTTGACTCCCAAGTAGACTATTCTCTGTCCGATAGCTAAGCACTTGCTCCTACAGTACTTATCACCTCGATACAGCACTCTTGTTATAGAAAGTACCCCAAAAAAAAGCAGAAACCATTTCTCGGTCACCCACATCCCCAAAACCTTTTTTTAAGTTTTTCTGTCTATTCCTTCTAACATGTCGAGGGATCAGTTGCTAATATCCTCTCCTGCTCAGCTGGTGAACCTGGGATTATTGAGGCAATGTTACAATTGCCTCATGTACACAGACAACCCTCTCCTCCTCCCACAAAACACAAATACATGCGAGATGCAACTATACGGCCAAACTGGAGGCTGAGCTCTCTCAACATAGGACTGGCAAGACCAGACAGGAGGAGAAGGTAACCACACACACACTATAGACCCAGTCTCACATAATACCATCACAACCTCAAATCATACACATAAACACACAAAGACATACTGAGGCTCTGATCAAAATCTACCAAAACAGCAGAGGCCACCAAAGCAGACACCCAAACAACTACCACCTCAGAACACAACACCTGCATCACATAGACCACACAGTCAGAGTGTCAAGCAGTCACAGCCCTTAAGGCCAAACACTATGCCAGACACACTAGTCATTGGTGACTCCATAGTCAGACACACTGACGTCCCGCTCACCAGACTGAGTAAGGAGAAGGTCACAGTAAGCTGCCTGTCGGGTGCTAGAATCTGCCACATAACGCATGCACTCAGGTCTCTCAACAGCAGGTACAAGTACGACTCAATCATTGTCCATGCTGGTGTAAACGACCTGAGACGTACCTCCCTGGACTACATGAAAAGAGACATAGAGGAGCTCTACTCTTAACATATACTGGAAGAATCACGCAGCAAAAAAGGTAGGCCAAAAAAGAGTTTATTTAACATGCATGGAGATCTGCCACAAAAAGTTCTTGGTTGTCAGCAGTCTAATTTCTACACACTTTACATGGGTTTTTATACCCTCTTTCGTGCATACTCAGCAGCTGGTTACTAGACAAGGAATTTCAGTCAAGGCTATAAATTCACTCAGTGGAGCCTTAGATGGTAAAAAAGTCAGACACAAGATAAGTTGGTGCCTACATCAAGGTAACATCTATGCACTCCTCCTTGGTCAGAGGTCAGTCCCAAGATAGGCCTGTGCCTGGACCAAAGTAGCATCTGTGCATTCCTTTCTGGTCAGAGGTCAGTCCCAAGATAGGCCTGTGCCTGGACCAAAGTAGCATCTGTGCATTCCTTTCTGGTCAGCAAATTCCTTACAAGAAAACAACTCATTTTAGCTTATTTCTTTGCACGCAATGCAGTTTCACATTTTAACCCTTCCTGTACAGGATACAAAGATGTTGAACACAAAGATTCTTACTACATTTTCCCTCACAACACTTTTGTATCCCCAGTAATACATTTTATTCATACAGGTTTTAACACGATTCATTTTCGTATATTCAGAATAAAAAGCATTAGTTGCATTAGCAGACAATACACTTGATATTATCATTCGGATGCAAGGAATGCAACAACAACCCAACAGTAGGAATATAATGGCACCAACACATACAGCAATTAAGACATTCATAAATACTGTTCCCCAATTTCCAAACCAATTCTGGAAAAGTCAGTCAATGGATTCTGCCCTGGTTTTGTAAGTTCAGAAACTTGTTGTAAGATCTCCAAATGACTGTCTATATCATGTTCATTATCGGAATAAAAGAACAACACTCCTCCTGGATAAGAGCACAAGTACCTCCTTTCCGCTAGGGTGAAATCGGCGCCATCCGATTCTGCAACACTACAGTCCTCATTGCAGTTAGCTCATCCGTCACCAACTCCAGCGCAGAAAAGTTGCATTGCTCAGAGTTTCTAACAGTTTTGACAGTTTTCTGAGCTCCCAAATAGATTTTACTGTCCCATAGGCTGGAAGAATACCAGCCCAAGAAATGACATCATCGCCCAAGTCCATGTGTGACAGTCCCTTGCTGCTACTGTGGGCCAAATCGTGATGATAGATCCAGGATGCATCAATGTTACCTACGGGATTAACAGGTTTATTCACAGCACGTACATTTCGTATTTTACCTTGGGAAGAGTAAAGGAATGTCTTATAGCTGGTGCCAAATAACCCAAAAACAACTGCCTGACCAATTCCTTGGTAACCATTTGTATGCTTTTTTACCACAGACAAAATAACAGTCATTCACTTTAAGAGTGATATTTACTGGAATAGAATGATTTCCTTTGTCTTGTATCACTTTAAACAAAAGATCATACACAGATAACATTTTTCAACAAAACTAGTGACATTAATAAGCCCTGTACTATTAATAAGCACTCTTATAGGCTTGAAACTTGTTGCACAGTGCCCATCTAATGTACAGTTATGAATTATGGTTATATTACATTGACTCCATCCAACCTTAATTTTTCCAGATCTCTGGAAACATACAGTTCCATTCTGACGACCCATGAGGGGTAATGCTATTTTGTCCTTTACGGCTATCTCGAAGTTTCAAATAGTAAATTGGTCCATGTATCATTTGCCCCAAAGTGACTGTACCTAACATCAGACCACCATGTACAGTCGGGATAGCTGTGCATATCCAACAATTTGAAACATTAAAAGACAAAGCATATGCATATTTAATAGCCTGATACGTGTTAAAAGGTGGATGCCAAGCTGTATTTTCATCTCTCTTTGTTTGGCTAGTTTCGTGAAAATAAAAATGGCCAAAACAGAAAAATAACACTTACAATCACTAATAACAAAATTATTTTACAATGCCTTTGTGGGAAAGGCTGTCCCCTTCCGATATTTTCCTGCATTGCTACAACAGTCAGAAAAGTTCATACAAAAACAGGATTACTGCTAATCAGTGTTCCTCAGGGTACTCAAATTCTTTTCCAACTCAAATTTCCTGACAATCTTGCAATGTGTCAGGTGGATCCAAGATGTTCGCTCTTTATTCGAACTGCTGTGGGTGTCGAAATCAAAACCTGGTATGGACCTTCCCACTTCGGAGAGGCCCACGTTTTCTTTTACAATTTTAATCCACACCCACTCGCCAGCCTTCACTTCCAGGATCCTGTTGTTCTTCTGATCTGAAAAATAATCATTCGTTAGGAGAAGTGTTAGTTTTGTCAGCATTTTCCTCATGTAATCTGCTATCTCTTCACCCCCTCACGTTCCGCAGGCAAAAGACCTTGCCACTGCGGGACGTAATAAGGTCTCCCATATAGTAGTTCAAATGGTGTGACCCCTTTGAAGTGGGAGTGGTACGCATGGACAGGAGTGCCAGAGGTAAGCAGTTTATCCAAGACTGATGTGTCTCGCCATGAGTTTACGTAACTTGCCTTTGAGAATGCCATTATGGCGTTCAACCAACCCTGCTGACTGTGGGTGGTAGGCACAGTGGTGTTTTAGTTCCATCTGAAAAACGGCAGCCAGCTTTTGAATAACTTGGTTTACAAAATGTGTGCCATTATCAGAATAGATGCGTGGGTAGCCCAAAATGAGGGATAATATTATTCGTAAGGGTCTTGGCTACCGACAGGGCATCTGGATGTGTTACTGGAAAAGCTTCAACCCATTTTGTAAAAGCATCAATAATGACTAATACAAATCGCTTTTGTTGAACAGGAGTTAGTTCAATAAAATCCATACAGATTGTGTGAAATGGATAATGAGGCAGCGGAAAGCTGCTGGAGTGATTAAATACCCACCACCATGGTATCGCACAACGCAGGCATGATAAACAAAATCGTTTAGCATATGCTATAAAGCCCTTGGTCCAGAAAATTTGCTGGGTCATTTGAACCATAGCAGCAGGGCCCAGATGAGATGGGCCATGCGTCACTAATGAGGCATACCTAAAAAGGTTTGTTGGCAAAACATACTTATCATTTGGACCTACAAAAACTCCTTGCTTTTGAATAGCCCCATATTTAACCCATCGCTGTTTTTCCTGAACTGTACTAAGTTCCTGCATTACTTGTAAAGTTTGTAGATCAAATTTATCTGTAGGATGAAGTTCCTTCTGTGTGGTCTCGAGTGCAAAAGTAGAGGTTAAGGCTACACTTTTGCAGTTTTGTCAGCTAGTGCATTTCCAAGTGATACTGGATCCTTGGCATTTGTGTGTGACTTACAGATGGCCAATCCCGTGGCAGTTGGACAGCTTGTAAGAGGCTAAGAATTAAATCCTTGTGGGTTATTTCCTTTCCTGAGGCCGTAACCATTCCCTATTTTTCCATTGCTGTGCAAAGACATGGACCGTGGAAAAAGCATACTGACTATCTGTGTAGATAGTAACTGCCTTATCCTTGAAATGGTGCATGCTCTGGTTAAAGCAATCAATTCAGCGCCAGCGGACAGGTTCCTGGGGAGAGGTTTTGCCTCTAGTACCTTAGTCGCAGTTGTGACTGCATAACCCACTTGTGTAATACCTGCCTCATTCTTACGTGCTGACCCATCTACAACAGAGTCCAATCTGAATTTGCCAACGGCTGATCCTTAAGGTCTGGTCTTGGTAAGACATTAGAGTGTATTAAGTCTAAACATATGTGAGGGGCACCCATCAGCTGTAGGTAACAGCGTGGCTGGGTTAAGAGTGGTGCATCGCTCAATGGTCATGTGTGGTTGTGATAGTAACGTTGTCATGCAGGACAAATGTCTGCTAGGAGGGAGAAAGGTAACTTTATCCTGTAGAAGTATTACTGCGACAGAGTGCGGTACCCGTAAAGTAAGGTCATGAAACAAAACTAGGGTTGCAGACGCCTGCACGCCAGTGCAGCTGCGACTACTGCTTGTACACAGTGTGGCAACGATCGTGCCACTGTGTCCAGTTTACTGGAATAAAAAGCTAATGGTCTCAACTTATCCCCATAAGTTTGCAACAGAACCGAAGTCATAAAGCCCTGCTTACAATCTACTGTCTGAACAAAAGGTTTCAGTATAGTCAGGGAAGCTAAGTGTTGCAGATCCTGCTATCAGTTGTTTTACCCTAGTAAATGCCTGTATTGCCTTATCTGTCCATTGCAGCGTCATGTGCTGCCATGGGAAGTGCAAAATAAGTTCTGAAAGTGAACTCACTTCCTCTGCATAATTGGGAATCCAACTACAAAAAAGTTAGTTATTCCTAAAATGACATCATTTCTTTTCGTACTGGGCATTGGTGCCTGTAAAATAGCTTCTTTTCTACAGCTATCCAGTTGTCTACCAGCATTTGAAATAGTATAGCCTAGATATCGTACTTCAGCTTTACAAAATTGTAATTTAGATTTGTTTACCTTATGTCCCTCTTTCGCCAAGAAATGCAATAACCGAATAGTTTCAGACTCACAGACAGCCTCCGTGGGTGCGGCCAGTAAGATGTCGTCCACATATAGTAGTAGATGACAGCCATGCTCGTTGAAACTGTGCCAGGTTTGTTGACATTTCTTCTAAAAGATCGTAGGGCTCTCACAATATCCCTGCGGCAGTCTTGTGTAGGTGTATCGCTTGCTCATGAACGTAAAAGCGAACCAAAACCTACTAGTTTCCTGTAGAGGGATGGAAAAAAATGCGTTATTGATATCAATGACAGAAAATACTTATCTGTGGGAAGGACATCATTTAACAAAACAGATGGATCTGGGACCATAGGAGCCCTTGGTACCACAGCAGCATTCACAGCCTGCAGATCCTGTACCATTCTCCAGGTCCCATCCGGTTTCCTTACTGGGAACAAGGGTGTGTTACACGGTGAATCTGTGCATGGAATTAAAACCCCAGCTTGTAATAGAGCCGTGATCACCGGTAGAATGCCTTCTTCTGCCTTTCTACTCAACGGATACTGACGCTTGTGAGGTCTAAAGCCGGATTTTGGAGTTATTTTAACCTGTCCTGCTGTTCTTATTAGCCCAATGTCATGTTGCATGGACCATAAGGAGTCTGGCACTGATTGTAACTTTAATTCTTCCTGGGGTTAGGAGATATAGTCAGAATGGCCCTCCCGGTGGCGTTAGCCTGTCTTCACGGAGGTGCACTGTTGGTCTAGCCTGGGTGACCCAATTTAGTCTTTGTACCTGTCGCTTTACATGCCAACTGTTCTGGCCATTTTAGCCCATTCAGTAACTTTCCTCCCACCAGATACCATGCCATTTGTTCTTCCCTTGTTACAGAGACATGTGCAATAGAATTATTAAAAAGTAACTGCATATCTTTTGTAAGACTGCATGTAACTGCAGAATTTCCTGCTTTATCCCAATATAGGTTTTGTAACAAGATTTTTGTGACCTTGTGTTTGAAGAATTGCTCATATTTGTCGTCTGGTCCTACATACTTTCTGTAGTACATTGTACAGTGTAGTTGTTTAGCTACCACTGGCGGTTGTGTGCCATATTTGCTTAAGGCTAAATTAGTTAGCTCATTTACTACATTTTGTGGTCCAGTTTCGACAAGATCATTACTGTACCAGTAGTGTAAATCACCCTGCCCCACCTGTAACATAACATCCTGGATTTCTACTGTTTTGCTAGGACCCTGATGCCGCGGCACAGCTGCTATGCCAAACACGTGCATTAAATCTCTCCTAATAAGTTTACAGGGCAAATTTTGGAGATAATGGCTCGAAACCTGATAGTTTGGTTAGTTTCAGGGTCCGTGAACCATAGGGGTTTAGATAGTGGTTCCTTATAAATGCGCCCATTGGCTGCCTTGACTAATACATAGTCATCAGAAGTTACATCAGATGGCACTGCAGAGGTTTTTAGCAGGGTCCTGGAGGCCCCTGAATCACACAAAAATTCTACATCCTTCCCTTCTACTTGAAGTGTGATAATTGGTTGTGCCTCTAGCTGCATAGTTACAGCCAGCGCTGTTAAATTAACAACCTGATATTCGCCTTCGTCTGAAAAATCAGTCATTTCATTCTCCCATCCTGCACATTCTCCCTTACCCTCTTCGCTTATGTCCTCAAAAGCTTCCTCTTCACTCTGCCTTATTGAGTCTGGCCCATCAGCCTTTTTGTCCGGGTCTGATTCACCTCCACCACCATCATATAGTCATGCTGACTCGTGATCTGGGTGGTTTTAGCTCTTTCAGAAGACCGCAATCCCTGGCAAAATGTCCCTTTCTACCACATTTGAAACATTCTCCTCTTTTCTGTCTGCCTTCATAGTCTTCGGAATGTCCCACATTCCCTCTTCCTCTGCCCCTGCCTCTGCCCCTTCCTCTACCCCTGTTAGTCGGACCTTGCAGTAGCATAAGTGTCCCATCTTCACTCACCGTAAAGGTTTGAGCTTGTTTCCTTTTCCTTTCTTCTAAATATTTTTCTGCATGTCTTGCATACTCCAGTAGGGGTTGCAGACGTGCCGTCCTATGGTCTATCATATGTTTATGAATGAAGTTACTGATTGCAGTCCTACATCCTTTTAAAAAGGCATTTTTTAACTGTTGTTCATAAGGTGAATCATCTTTTTGATTGGGTGGTTTGCTTATTCCACTATGGTTATCAAAACACTGGGTAAGTCTGTGCAAGTAGTTGTCTACTTTTTCATCATCTTCTTGTACACATCTATTGATACAGGTCCAGTCTGCCCTAGGCTTCCATTTTTCCATAATACGGGTTAGTAAATCCTTAACCTGCTTTTGGTGTGCGTCTGAATTGTAGGCAAGTGGTCTATCATCTTCCCTGGTTATGTCCCAGTCCCCACAGACCAGGTGCCAGTCGGGACCCAAAATTTGTCGAACTATTTGCTCCAGCTCTACGCATTTAGCTTGTAACTTTTTATCATGCCTGGGATATTTTCACAAAACTTGGTCATATCTAAGGTAGGGTGTGGTATTCCTTCTACAGCTTTTAATGTCCTCCCGTGTCCAAGGTCGATAGACTAAAATGGTGGGACCCTGTCCGACGCATACCTGCCGGATTCGCAACTTCTATGAGGGGATACTCTGTGGATGCCGAATTGACTTCGCTTCCTTTTGTGTCCATTCTGATGTATCTATATCACTGCCACGGAGTTTCAGGGTTTTACCTACTTGTTTTGTCAGCACCA
The DNA here is from genome assembly GCF_019279795.1 of Protopterus annectens. Lineage (NCBI taxonomy): Eukaryota > Metazoa > Chordata > Ceratodontiformes > Protopteridae > Protopterus > Protopterus annectens. The sequence goes on along the minus strand of NC_056727.1, from coordinate 620,111,999 downwards.
CGGGGTTACAGTTTTATCCTGATTCTCCGTGTCATCTTCCTGATACTGGGGTGGACTAACCATGTCTTTAGGGACTTCTGGATACAAGGGTGGGGCTGTCGGTTTCACAGACAATAGATGTTCGTCATCTTCTTTGTGGACAAAATGCACCTTTTGCACTCGAGTCACTACTTCCTTATTTGAAAATTGTTCCTTATATCTCTTATTAGCTTCTTCTAACCATTTCTGTGCTTGAGGAAATCCTACCTTTTTGTTTCTTAACCTTACCTCCTGTGTCCCTCAGGTCTCTCACTAGATTTTGACATTCTGATTTATTCAAGGTACCACTAAACCCATAGTCTTTCTTCCATTTTTATATATTTCAAGTTTTTGGATGGAATTTAAACCTGTATTCCTCATCCTCAGTCCTTTTATTTAAGCAACCCCTCCTAACACGGCGACTGCTTCCTTTTCCCATTTTTCTTATTTAAAAGAAAACTGTTTCCTTTTCCTGAGATCTCTACCGGTCTTTTGTAAAATTTTAAACAAAAGAAATTCCTTTATGACTAGTCCCTTTTTTAAAAAACTTTTACAAATAAAAAGCTTACCTCCTTGGGATCTTCCTGCTTGCCACCGGCCCCACGGATCGAATCTAAGAGTGACTGGCCTCTACTTCACTTTCTTTGTCGGAGGTCTTTTCCGCTCAAGGGAGCCCAAGATTCGCTCTCCCTTCCTGTACAGGTTTTTCAGTCCCTCTTATGCGATTCATGTGAAGAGGTGGCCCCACGTTACGCCAGAAATGTCAAAAGATTTTAATACTCTTAACATATACTGGAAGAATCACGCAGCAAAAAGGTAGGCCAAAAAGAGTTTATTTAATGCATGGAGATCTGCCAAAAGTTCTTGGTTGTCAGCAGTCTAATTTCTACACACTTTACATGGGTTTTATACCCTCTTCGTGCATACTCAGCAGCTGGTTACTAGACAAGGAATTTCAGTCAAGGCTATAAATTCACTCAGTGGAGCCTTAGATGGTAAAAAAGTCAGACACAAGATAAGTTGGTGCCTACATCAAGGTAACATCTATGCACTCCTCCTTGGTCAGAGGTCAGTCCCAAGATAGGCCTGTGCCTGGACCAAAGTAGCATCTGTGCATTCCTTTCTGGTCAGAGGTCAGTCCCAAGATAGGCCTGTGCCTGGACCAAAGTAGCATCTGTGCATTCCTTTCTGGTCAGCAAATTCCTTACAAGAAAAACAACTCATTTTAGCTTATTTCTTTGCACGCAATGCAGTTTCACATTTTAACCCTTCCTGTACAGGATACAAAGATGTTGAACACAAAGATTCTTACTACAGTTTCTGTGTTCCTCCATTTTCTTGTGTGGCCAGAGGTAGTTTCTTTACTCACCAGTGGGAGTGGGGAGTACTGAGCTGCTTGTTTGTCCTCAGAGGAGTGGTTAGAAGCAGCAACTTGTAATTTGTTGGCCATTTTGGGTCATTTCCTGTTTTTCCAGCCCCCTGCTATAAAGCACGCTAGCTGAGCTGCTACCGTTGCACACTAGGGCAGCGCCGGTTAAACAGATTTAAACTATTAGGGCTACCTAAAGTTCACTCTTCAAATTTTCCCTTAAAACTACCTTCCTCAAAGTGTACTACTGTTCTATTTAGTGTATCCTCCAACTATAAATTATCTCTACTTGACTCCCAAGTAGACTATTCTCTGTCCGTATAGCTAAGCACTTGCTCCTACAGTACTTATCACCTCGATACAGCACTCTTGTTATAGAAAGTACCCCAAAAAAAAGCAGAAACCATTTCTCGGTCACCCACATCCCCAAAACCTTTTTTTAAGTTTTTCTGTCTATTCCTTCTAACATGTCGAGGGATCAGTTGCTAATATCCTCTCCTGCTCAGCTGGTGAACCTGGGATTATTGAGGCAATGTTACAATTGCCTCATGTACACAGACAACCCTCTCCTCCTCCCACAAAACACAAATACATGCGAGAGATGCAACTATACGGCCAAACTGGAGGCTGAGCTCTCTCAACATAGGACTGGCAAGACCAGACAGGAGGAGAAGGTAACCACACACACACTATAGACCCAGTCTCACATAATACCATCACAACCTCAAATCATACACATAAACACACAAAGACATACTCGGAGGCTCTGATCAAAAATCTACCAAAACAGCAGAGGCCACCAAAGCAGACACCCAAACAACTACCACCTCAGAACACAACACCTGCATCACATAGACCACACAGTCAGAGTGTCAAGCAGTCACAGCCCTTAAGGCCAAACACTATGCCAGACACACTAGTCATTGGTGACTCCATAGTCAGACACACTGACGCCCCGCCACCAGACTGAGTAAGGAGAAGGTCACAGTAAGCTGCCTGTCGGGTGCTAGAATCTGCCACATAACGCATGCACTCAGGTCTCTCAACAGCAGGTACACCTACGACTCAATCATTGTCCATGCTGGTGTAAACGACCTGAGACGCACCTCCTGACTACATGAAAAGAGACATAGAGGAGCTCTCTGATTATGTAGCCCAGGCAGGTATGACCCTGACCTTGAGCAGTATCCTACCTTCACCAAGAATGATGCCACAATACAGAGATAAGATGATTAGTTTTAACAATTGGCTTAAACTCTGGTGTCATTCAAAGGGGATCCAATGTCTGTCTGCCTGGGATGACATGCTGGACAAGCCACGCTGCGCAAGGGACGGCTTGCACTTGTCACCCTGGGATTCTGGATTTGGCAAAGGCTCTTGCCACCCCCATAGTGCCTTTTTAGGCAAGGCTCAAATTCTAAACCTACCACCCTAGAACAAAACAAAGAAAAAACTAAGGGTAATGCTGCTCAATGCCAGAAGTCTCAACCTCAAGATGCACGCACTCGAGGCCCTTCTCAGTATGGAGAACATCGATGTCTGTGCTGTGACAGAAACCTGGTTCAAGGCTCCTGAGTGCACCCCAGCACTATCAGGTTTTACCTCATATCATGCTCCGCCACAAAACCCGGACAATACCAAGAAAGGAGGAGGGTATCCAGATTCATCAAGGACACCCACACCTCAAGATTGGTGGCATCGCACGATGCATCGGAAACCATCCAGGTGCAATTAACCATAGGCAAGACTGCTATGCAAATTGTAGCATGTTACAGGCCACCCTGAAAACTCAGGAACCTCACATGGCCTTCCTGAAAACACTGGAGGGGATAAATGTATCTCAACACCATCATACTAGGTGACTTCAACTACCCTAAAATAGACTGGGAACACTACTCAAGCCCAAACACTCTAGCCCAAAAGTTCCTGGAATTCATAAACTCAAATGCCATGGAACAACTAGTCACCATCCCCACAAGAGGAGAGAACATACTTGATCTCATCATTACGAACATGGGAGGTCAATGTTCAACGCCGAAGTATACCCCTCACTGGTGAGATCTGATCACAAACTAATCTCGCTGGAGGTCCTCATCCCGGGCCCCCCCCAAATGAAAAAGGCCACAGTAAAGAACTTCTCGAAAGCCGACTTCACACCTCTAAAGACTAGTGTGGTCTCCTTTTAAGGCCCCTGAGCCGGGTTAACATTACTCAAACCGCTGAATCACTTACAAATGCCTTCTACCAGCACCTGCAGGGCTGCATGGATCAGGCAATCCCAAGCAAAACAAAGACTCTTTGTACCAAAGGCAAGCGCCCAGTCTGGTGGACCCCAGCCATAAACAAACTCTACAATAAAAGGAGAAAGCTACTACAAGATAGAGCAAAATCCTTAAAAGGTAAGACACCGCTGATCACTATAAGTAAAAGCTAAGAGCTCCCATAAAACCATCCAAAGCTAATTTTGAGAAAAAATAGCTAAGGACTCTAAAGCCAACCATAAAGCATTCTTTAGCTATGTCAGAAACCTAGGAGGAAACTCCCAGATATGCTCAGAATTAGTTCAAAATGATGTGAAGATTACTGATCCTACAGACATTGCCAACATACTGGCTGACAGGTTCAGTGCAAACTTCTCCCCACCCTCCCCGCCTAAAGAAGAGATATCTATACCAAATGATTGTAGCCCCCCAAACATCTCCAACGCTCAGATGAGAACTGCTCTCTCCAAGGCAAAGAACACAGCATCCATGGGACCTGATGGTGTCCCCGGCTGTGTGCTCCATGAACTCAACGAGGAATTAAACCCACAGTTAGGACAGCTGTTTAATGTTAGTCTCACCTCCGGATACGCACTCCAGGAGTGGCACAGTGACTGTGGTCCCACTCCACAAAGGCGGTGCCTCCACCGACCCTGGAAATTACCGTCCCATTAGCTTGACAAGCTTGATCTGCAAAGCCATGGAAAGGATCATAATGGATCTCATAAATAAAGACATAGGGAATTTGCAGACTTTGGATCCAACCCAGTTTGGCTTTGTCAAAGGCAGATCATGCCTTTTAAACTTGGTTGACTTTTTTGAAACAGTCACCAAGGCCATTGATGAGGGAAAGGCAGTCCATACAGCCTACCTAGACCTGGCGAAGGCTTTCGATACAATACCCCACCGGGTATCATTGAAAAACTCATCAACTTAAATGTAAACCCATACATTACAAGATGGGTTGCAAACTGGCTGGAGTGACAGAACCCACAGGGTCAGAGTTGCTGGCGCCATGTCAGACTCTAAGCCTGTCACAAGTGGTGTCCCACAGGGCTCAGTCCTGGCCCACTCTTGTTTGGCATCTACTTTTCTGAAGTACAAGCAAACACAGGAGGGTTATGGCTGACAAAGTTTGCAGACGACTGCAAACTGTGAGTTGAGAACACATCCGACACAGATATCCTTCAGAAGGGTCTCACAGAAACGGATAACTGGTGCCAGAGCCATGGCCTCAAGTTAAATGCCAAGAAATGCATAGTCATACCCTTCGGGAAAAATAAGGTTACCCCTAGCTACCATATGGGTGGCAATCCCCTGAACACAGAAGAAGTTATTAGGGACTTGGGAACCCAGGTTGACAGTAGCCTTTCATTCGACACTCATATTGCTAAAGTAGTTAGGAAGACCTTCTACATTGCCCACCTTATCATGAAGGGATTCACATCTAGATCAAGGGAAGTCATAGTCTCCCTATACTCATCACTCATCACACCAATGATCGAGTACAATGCCCCATTCGGAATGTATCTGACCCGACACTTGCAGCAGCTGGAGAGGCCACAAAAGTTCCTCACCAAAAGGATAAAGGGTCTCAAAAATCTGTCTTATGCTGCACGACTGAAAGAACTCCAGTTATATTCAGTTGCACACTTACTCAGAGGTGACCTATGCCTGACATACAAGGCCATGTCAAACCCAGATTTGATGAATATGCTTCATCTCAAAAAATCTAGATCCCTCAGAGCCACAAGGGCGGGTGACTTAAACCTCGACACGGTTATTAATAGGACATGCTGGAGGGATAGATTCATCACCCAAAGACTCCCTATGCTGTGGAACAAAATCCCGGTTTATGTGAGGCAGAGCACCTCGCTGGCCTTGTTCAAGAGGAATCTTGACCAATGGATGGGAGATGCAGATACACCCCAGGGGTTACCTCAGTGTCACTGCTCGACAGAGGCACAGCTAAATAATGGACATAGTTTCTCCAACTAAGGTGAAAACAAAATAATACACACACACACACACACATATATATATATATATATATATATATATATGTATATATGTCTGTATGTAGACAGATACACACACACACACACACACTCACAAACATCACATTGCCAAATGATCATGACAGATTTTATTTTTCCAGCTGCATGCAGTGTAGTACAGAATTAATAAAAGTATTCCCACAGACAAATGCTTGTTTTATAGCAGCTATACAGTTAGTATCTATAACCTTTGTCATTTGGATGTTCTAATGGGATTTTGTTTCATCCTAAATGTGTTTGGATGGAACCTGCCCCTGGTTTGTGAAATTCCATTTTATTCTAAGCAGTAGCTGATAAGCTATGCCATCCTTTACAGGACAAAATCACTGTGGTTAAAATGCTATTGCACTTGCAAGAATTCTTTTTGAATAATGATGTATCTATAGTTCTGAGCATGAAACATCTATGTATTATTTATTTTTTTAATTCTGTATGTGGTCCTATGGTGTAGCACATCAGGAATAGGTATAAAAGTTGACAACAACTAGAATGAGCACAAGATGGCAGCAAAACATAAGTTATAAAACTGTTTCACAAAAAATTAAACACTACAGAAACTATCTTTTGAGCTCAGTCTTAACACCGAGGAGAGAGAAAATAAGTTGCTTAATGTCACTTGCAGTTCTGCACCCTGAAGTAGCTGGTAAAATCCTAAATGATGACTTCACCCCTTCTGGAAATATCCAGCTGTCTAGGCTTGGGATAATTAAACAAGCTTACAGTGAGACGATATTTCATGCATATAATGCAAGTTTCATTTACTTTAGGTTGGCATTTGAATATTGCGGTGAATTAACTGCCTAAACAAATTTACTGAATTCTCTTTTTAAACCTCTTTCATCTGATTTTTTTAATGTATATTTTGTTGATTAAGTAACATTGCCATTGTGAAACATTCTAATCTTTTTTTCTGGGAGTGGCTATATAATTTGATAAACAAATAATATCAAGGATGCAGTGCAGTAACAAAAGATGTGCAAATATTAGTCCTGAAAACATTAACAGACACAATCATGTAATTTACGTTGGACACCTGTCCATGATCTGGTCACTGTACTATCAGCTGCCATCAGTAATACAGAGGATGTCCACTGTTCCCAACATAAAACTAATGATGGTAGATTTAATTAAACTATTTTACTTCTTCTTTGGTAACCTAGTTCTCCTTAGAATGTAATTCTGGGTTAACTGGAGCCAACTGGTTTACAGACAGAACTCACACGGAAAGAATAGCAGGCTCCAGGTCCGACTCTAAATCAGTCACAAGTGCTGTCCCGCAAGGCTCAGTTCTGGGACCCCTACTGTTCGGCATATATTTCTCAGAAGTACAGGCAAACAAAGGAGGACTATGGATAACCAAGTTTGCCGATGACTGCAAACTGGGAGCCATAATTGACTCTCCGGCTGACACGGACATCCTTCAAAAAGGCCTTACTGAGACAGACACATAGTGTCAAAGTCATGGTCTCAAGCTAAATGCCAAAAAATGCATAGTCATCCCGTTTGGGAAAAACAAAACACCCACAATTTACCACATAGGTGGCAGCCCCCTTAATACAGAAGAGGTAATAAGAGATCTGGGGACCCAGGTAGATAGTAATCTCTCCTTTGACAATCATATTGCCAAAGTAGTTAGGAAATCCTATGTGGCCCATCTAATTACTAAGGGTTCGCATCTAGAAATAAAGAGGTTATAATGCCCCTCTACTCGTCACTCATCAGACCCATCATAGAGTACAATGCCCCATTTGGGATGTACCTCACAAGACACTTCCAACAGCTGGAAAGACCACAAAAGCACCTCACCAAGAGGATTACTGGCCTCAAACATATGTCCTATGCAGCCCGACTGAAAAAACTCCAGCTGTACTCAGTGGCATATCGCTTACTCAGAGGTGATTTCTGCCTAACTTACAAAGTCATGTCCAACTCAGAATTGATGGACATGCTCCACCTAAAGAAATCCAAGTCACTGCGAGCCATGCGCTCTAGTGAGATAAACCTCGCCACAACAATAAATAGAACATGCTGGAGGGAAAGATTCCTGTCACAGAGACTCCCCATGCTCTGGAACAAAATTCCTAACTACATTAGGCAGAGCCCCTCGCTAACACTCTTCAAGAGAAGCCTTGACGAGTGGATGGGTAACAGAAAATACACCCCTGGGATCACTTCATTGGCTCTGCTTGACAGAGGCTCAGTTAATTAATCAATGGGGCGGCGAAAGCAGACACACTCTGGCTAGGCTTAAAAATGCCTTCAGGCAGATAGTCTAGTACCTACCTATGAGCCTATAAAAGAATTACATGGAGTAAGTCTCGGGCCCATAATAAAATTACTTAATCTTTTGTACCTTGAATATTCCCGGGTGACCTGTTGTTATGAATAATTGACACTGATATACCATAAGCATATTACAACAGTCTCAGCATCCCACACAGTACGTGAACCATAAACCCATTACAAATGTCTCTGCACCAAACACAGCAGGTGTATCATAAATGTATTACAATGATCTTAGCATCCTGCAAAACAGGTGTACCATAAACTTATTACAACGGTCTCAGCATCACACACAGCAGGGATCCCATAAAAATATTACAATGATCTCCACTGATTATTTTACATATTCATCTGATTTACCTTTGCATGACTTTCACAAAATTAACATTTCCAGTCTCAGATAATGTTGTTGTGTCTTTCGGCTTATCCCGGTTAGGGGTCGCCACAGCGGAACTCCAGTCCGCTAATGTTTCGTAGTGGATTTTTACGTGCTGAGTTACCAGCCCTGACACACAACCTTCAACGAAGGCACGCCCATTCACGCATGCCTCCACACAGAAGACGCACTAGCTGAGAGTCGAACGCGACAACGCTACTGCAGCACCACTACCGCGGGTATTTCCAGTCTCAGATAATACATCCATGATATTCATTATATCTAAAAATAATACAGGTAGGGAAGTGGGAAAGGAGTTAAAAAAACTTTCTAGTTGTTTGTTAGATACTGTATCTTGGAAACTGAAAAGTATTAATCTTTGGCATGAAAAGTATTAATCTTTGGCATCAGCACTATATACTTACTGATTGTTATGCTACTCAGTCTGGGTGGTATTTTTTATTAATTTAAATATAAGAAACTTTATTGTATTATGGAACAAGAGATGTGGTCAGAAAAGAAAAAAAGCAATATTCAAGAGTAACCAAAGAGTATGAACAGTCTGTATAAAATAATAACCTTTTTTATAAATCATTTAGAGAGAGATGTTTTAAGACTATCACAAAAGATAGAATGAACATATTATTATTAAAACAAAAGTATATAGTGAAAGGGGCCAAAGCAGATGTACCCCCTTTTATAAGTAAAAACATTAAAAAGAAACTTGTTTATTGGATTGTATACAGTGTCCTTATGATTCCTATCTACAGATACAGGGAGATATTCTTTCTTTTGTAGAGTTGTATGTAACCAAAATGTATGAAGCTTACTGTGCCTTAGCTCATATATGGTCTGTCCCACCTCTATCATAATGCAATAATTCTACCTTAGTTAACCTACATTAATGGAGGAATTAACTGAAGAAAGTTACTGTCAACTTTTTTTCCTGGTTAGATGGCATACCCTTATCCTGAAATACTTCTATGTCATTATTTCTAGAAGAGTATGTTTTTAAAGATGCTTAATGAATGGTTACAGTTAGTGGGATCCATGACCAATTTTCTAGCACTCAATGATGACCTAAGGAGATTTAAAAGCTCTCGCTTCCATGGGTCCCCATAGCAAATGGCACTGCATATAGTACCGATTTCTGCTCCCACTTAAACTCCTGCATCACAGCATCTGGTAACATCCATTGAAATGAAGTAATGATTCTAGGAGCAGGCACCTATTGTAGAATGCTGGTATCACAAACTTTACAATAGGAAAAAATATTGGCCGTAAGAAATAAAATCCATCTATTCCATGCAAGAAGTGACTTCTAAAAGGTAAGCAAATAATTCAGGTGTGAAATTGGAGCCTTCATAGCCAAGTATGAATAAAATATTGCACTTTATCCAAAGATTGTAGCAAAGCCTTTTTAACTATGGCAAAAATCTTAGGAATAATACTCAGTTCTGCACAGAGAAATATCTCTCTTTTTTAATTTTTCCAAGTCTTTTGGGTTTCTAATACCATGACGGGAATGGACTCTAAGTCAAAGTATAATTAAACATCATGAAATTAGTATTGTTTCAGTTTTTGATGTTAGCCAGAAGTGCTCCTAGCAGCACCCGCAGTGCGCCCTAATGAGTCCTTCTGCAGTTCGTATGGAGTTACATGTATCAGTAACATGTCTAAATATGATTGTAGATTCTTTTTTATAAGACCCGTTGCTCCTGCTAGTACTGGAACTGTCTGGGTATCTTTCTTTCACATTGCTCTTGTTTCTGCCTGCAAATTCTGATATTTTATGACTTTGTGTCTCTCTGTATGGAAGACACTGTACTCACTGGGTGTAGCGATTTCAGTGATCAATGCTACTTTTGTCTTCTTTTCATGGACCACTATATCTGTTTTTCTTTTATCTATCTTTTGAACAGTTGGTAATGGGTGATCCCATGTGACGCAGACTTCATCATTTTCTATGATGCTTTGTGGCTCATGTTTCTAGTGTTTTTCAGCTACTTCAATATTATAATGTTTGCACAATCCCCAGTGCAACAGTGTTGCCACATTATTATGCTTTTCAGTATACAGTCCTTCTGCCATTAGTATGTCACAATCAGCAACAAGGTGTGCAACTATTCCAATTCTGTTTTACAAAACCTACGTTTATCTGTTTCTCCAACATGTTCAATGGACTTTGTAAATCAACATGTATGTAGTCCACTATCTTGGGCCACAATGTTATCCTTTCATCTTTTGGTTTGAATTTGCCACTTCTTAACCATTCCTGCATTCGATCCTGATCAACATGAGGTTGTTCCTGGAGTTTTCTATACTTGCAACTATATTTATACATTTTCCACATTTCTTGCCTTCTCATATAATCCTTCACTTTATATTTTTTCTTTTGTTTTCTGGCATATTCAATTCCTGACTGATTTTTATCTACTTCTGGTTTGATTTCCATTCCCACTTGATGCCGATATGCTTCTGTTATACTAAGCAGGGAGGTCATCTCAGATTTATTCCCCTCATGTTTCAAAACTTTCACTATGTTTGGGTCTTGTGAGGTCAGCAGATATGTATGCAGTCCCATGATTGCAGATCTATACATGTAATCAATTTCAAGGAGGCCCATATCACCTTCAGAATGGGGACTATATAATCTTGGTATGTGTGGATTTTTATAAATCATTTGATGAGCATGAAGCATCCTTCTTGTTTTCCTGTCTAATCTATCCAATACCTTTTGGGGCCAGTCAATCACTCCAAAACTTTAAGTTAGGGCAGGAAGAGCAAAGTGGTTTATAGCTTGAGCATAGTTCCTAGATGTCAACATTGTTTTCAGGATCAAGTGTTCTAAAATATTCCTTACTGAGTTTTATCCACATTTGTTCATGTTTTATTGTTGATCCTTCATCAGTTCCCAAATATTTATATACTCCATCTTGCTCAAGTTCTTTTATATCACATTCTTGTCCCAAACTGATGTTTTCTTGGTGCAGCAGCTTTCCTGCTTTAAAGGTTGCTTTTTGCACATTTAGCAAGACCAAAGGACATTCTTATATCATTTGAAAAAGTTTTGGCTGCATGCAATTGTCCTTTCAGTTTCTCATCTGATGAGCTATACAGCTTTAAATCATCTACAAAGTAAAGATGAGGAGTCTTTACACTGTTGCTTTCTGGGAGCCAAATTATAGCCATGACCTGACCTAATCTGTTAAGCAGACAGCTTTGGGGCAAGGCAAAAGAGCAGGGGTGACAGACAGTCACCCTGGAATATCCTCCTTTTGAATTTTTATCCCTGGAATAATAATTTGTTCTTTATCATGGCTTAATTGCAAAGTGGTTTGCCACTGTTTCATGGTCGCAGTGATGTAGTTTATCAGTGTAGAATGTATCTTACACATTTTTAAGCACTCTTTTATCCATGAATGTGTGATACTGTCTAATGCTTTTCTTGTAGTTTATCCATGCCATACTTAGATTCTTCCCCTTTTACATTTCTCCACTATGACTTTATTTAACAAAAAAGATATTTTGCTCCATATGGCTTTCTTTTATTACTCTTTTGTTCTATTGCCATAATTGAATTTTCTTCTAAATGACTATACACTCTGTCGGCACCAATTCCAGTGTATAGTTTATATGTTGTCAGAAGGCAAGTTATTGGTTTATAGTTTTTAGGGTAGCTTGCAGGTTCACTCTTAAGTAGGAGCATTATTTTCCTATTGTTAGCCAGACTGGTGTCTGTTGAAGGTGTGCATATAAATATTTTATTTATTTATTTGACATTTGTTTTCCAGGAAACTCTGACTTGGAACAAAGCCAATTTTCAACGGAAGCCCAAGGCGAAATGCTCCAGATGCATTTCTTTGTAACATGGGAGGAAACCCACACAAACACAGGAAGGACATGCAGACTCTACACAGAAGGCACCCCAGCCGAGAATCGAAACAGAGAACCTCTTGCTGTGAGGTGACAACACTACTGCTGCACCACTACACCATCCAAATAGTTCTAACTCATGGCTAAATCTTTGTGCAAAGATGTTAATACTTTTAGCCAGAAGTTAGATACTGCATTTGGGCCTGGGGTTTTCCAATTAGAGGTTTTTCTTAACTTTGTTTCAATCTCTCCGTCTGTTACTTCATCCCATTTCATATCCTCCACATTTGAGCGTCTTATTCTTTCTTTTATTTCTTCAATCCATTTAGCATCTTTGTTATGTTCCACAGGATATTCATAAATATTTCTACAAAACATATCAGTTTCTTCTTTTTTTTTTTTTTTGTGGTCTTTCAATTCCTTTTACCTTGTTTCTGAAATATAAAACTTTTTTGGGTCATCAATAAATTGCTTATTTTCTACTTTTCCTTTATATGTATCTGTATATCTTCTAAGTTTTTCTGCCTGTGCTGATATTTTTAATTTATTATTTGCAATAGTGCACAATAAATCCTGATCCATTATTATACTGTGCATTGTTTTTATTACATCTATCTTCCTGAGTATTTTTGTTGATCTGTTCCCTCTTCTATACTCATCTAAAAGTGACACTTCTTGTCTTAACTGATTTGTGGTTTTCTCTGTTCGATAACTTCCATGATGGCATTCAGTTTCTCCCTGTCCTTTCCTTTACTACCCTGTGTTCTTGTGGTAGGACTTTATCTGTTATTAATCTGGCTGCACAGTTATGTATCCTATTTACTTCTGTTATATTGTATGAATCTCTATGTACAGCCCTAATTTCTGTGTTCATTTGTTTTATCAAACTTCTAACTTTTTGGGTTTTATTGACCTTCTGCAGTCTATTTCTTTCACTGATATTAATTTATCTATCCATCTCTATTAAATCAAGCAACTCTTCTCTTAGCCCATTTTCTTCTAAACTGAGGGCACATTTTTGTTTTCTATTTCCTGTGGGTATCCTGTAGAAAGTTCCAGAGCATCTTCCTCTCCCTCATTCTCTTCAGTTTCACCCTGTGTCATCCATTGCTCTTTCATATGGGAACTCACTGTCCTATCACTCCACGCCATGGACTATGTCAGAGTTGCCACAGTTTCCTGTTCTTTCCCTTGCTGTATAGCTCCAACTGAATGCTTGTACTGGTTTCCTGTGGGAGGTTCCAAAGTAGCTTCATATGTCAAGTGATAAGATGCTTCCCACGCCACTGGTTTCTTGTTAATTTGGGTGTCCATTGCTCTATCCTGTTGTGTTGTTATCTGAGTTAACTTTTCTACAATAAATCCATAACCTCAGTTTCGATTTCTTTAACTTCTCTATTACTAACCTCTTTTCTACTTTTCTTCTTTGTTTTCTTATTTTTTTATATAGTAAAATTTTCCATATCTGGATATCTTTGCCTGTATTTCTCTTCAAATATCTTTGGTGCTGCTCTTTTTGCATTGATTAGTTTTGTTTTCTCCTTTGCACAAATACTACACCATATTAAATCTCTTTTTCTTTCCAGTAGTACACCTTCTCTGATGTTGAAGAGATTACCAACTTTGTAGCAAAAAAAAAAACAAAACATTTAGTTCCCCTCCCTGTTAGTTTAAAACAATGCTTCAGTGAGTCCCCCTGAAACCACCACGGTCTTCATCTCTCCTCTAGGTATGTGTCTGGGGTCTGGAGAACAGCTATTGTGGTACCCCTGCAAAAGAGCAGCCATTCTTCTACCTCCAGATGCTATATACCACTTAGCCTTACCACCATTATTTGTAAAATAATGGGATGCCTCATTATGGAACTCTTAAACAATAAAAGTAGCAGCTTACAAGTCCCCAATTCTAACTAATATGGCTTGAAAGACAGATCCCACCTACTAAAGCTGGTAAATTTCTTTAAACACTGGAAGATGGCAAACTAGTGCAGACTGCCTACTTGGATTTAGCCAAGGCTTTTGATATATCCCAAACTACAATGTTATTGAGAAACTGACCTAATTTAATATTAAATATTAACTGTTATGTAACTCATTGGATAAGAAACTGGCTGACAGTCAGAACCCACACAATCAGGCTTGGTTGCACAGAGTCTTCAAAAAGGCACGTTGATAGTGATGGCCTGCATAGCTCTGTTTTGGTGTCACTCCTGTTTGGCAAGTAGTTTGTTTATTTCCAAGCCAATATCAAGAGTCTCTGGCTGACTAAGATTGTTGATGACTGCAAACTCTGAGTTGTCATCAACTCACCAGATGACATCCCTATCATCCAAAAGGGCGTAAACCACACAAACTCCTGAGGCCAGGACCATGGTCTTAAGCTTACTGCAAAGAAATGAATTATTGTTGTCTGCTGCACCTACCTGATGAACACTATTCCACTCAAAATTTATACTGTCATAAACTCTAAATTAACAATACTTGAAGTAGTGAATATTGTAACAGAGATAAAAGAACAGGAAGTGGGATCATTAGAAAAGGGTAGGAGTAAATTACATAGAAAAAATGGAAATTTTGGGATCAATACATGCAGAAAAATGTTTTGAAAGAAGAATGAGATTTAACAGAAGGCAGGAAATGAACAATTTATGTAATGTCAGATTGGTAATATTGTATAGAACAATATATATGATGTTTGTTTGTAAATCTGAACTTGTTAATGTTCAATTATTTTATATAAATGTAATTTTGCCTGTATCATAACTAATAATTCAATAAAGGTGTTTTTTAAAAAAAGTCATACTGTCATTGGGCACTTATGGACAACAACATGGTCTTATATGATCACAATGTACAACCTTCATTAGGAAATCCTACTGCCTTGCTCAATTAATTACTAAAGGATTCTCTTCCAGGTCCAGTGAAGTTATTGTCCATCTCTTCTCCTGTATTATTAGGCCCATAATGGAATATATTTCCCCCTTTGGCATGTATCTATCGAGGCATATTACCCAGCTAAGAAAATGACAAAGCTTTGTGTGTGTGTGTGTGTGTGTGTCTTTTTATTTAATTTGATTACACAAGATAAAGTCATTCACTATTGTATATGCACACATTGATTTCATATCTTAAATGATAAAGTATCTTTGTCATGAAAATATTGAGTATGAGCTCTTTAAGCTATACAAAGCATCTAAAATCCCTCTGTCTGCTTCATTTCTTACAGACATATATGTGGTGACCCATGCTTGACATAGAAGACTGCAAATGATCCTGTCCTACTCGACCTTTCATGTTTGTAAAACAGGTAATGCTATCAATATCTACTCCAGGGAACTAAATCTAGTCTATAATATTAACAGAACACGCTGATGGGGCAGACATGTCTCCCAAAGGATGACCTAACTAAGAAATAAGCTCTGTCCCTTTGTATTAAACAACATAACTATGAGTTGATGAAAATCCACAAATGTACTCAAGTAATGGAAATTACAATTGTTGGCTCATAATGGTCTACCCAAATGATGGCCTAGCATCCATTAACCTATGAAGTACTTGATAATCATTGCCAGGTGATCATTATTCATTCATTAGACTTATTACTACCCCCAGCCTAGTCCATATCAAAGACGTGGGTAACAATGTAAACAAATCTACAAACCATTTTAGATACCTGGGCATATGTCTTGACCAGTCCCCTAATTTCCAATACCACATTCAAAACGTCAGATCCAAAGTCAACTACCCACTGTTCTGGGCCCAAAGGATATCTCAGTTCCTTTCACAACCTGCTAGAGCAGCGATAGGCAAAGGGAAGCTGATTGCATAACTAGACTATGGCCTACCCTCTATGTCACCACCTCACAAAAAACACTACCACTTACAATCACTGTTGAACAAAATCTGCCATTTCATCGCCAGCCCCCCTTGATGTAAGTATCACTGCAACGCCCTTAAGAAAAGCACCTGGATACCCATACAAGGCAGAACCAACTGCCATCTTCACTTCCTTCTTTTTAATATCCTACATCAAGACACTCCATCCCCCCCTCACCATGAGACTAATCACAGCAAACCAGAATTACAAGATTAGAAACCTGGAATCTAATGGTCCTATTCTTCTAACCCCATCCACTAAACTGCTGCCACAGTTTCTCTTTTCTTGCCTCTAAATTGGGGCAATGACTACCTCAATATCTAATTGAAATTGCAAACTACAAACAGTTCAAACCACAGTTCAAATATATATTGAACAATTTATGTGTAAATATCTGAACGCTGGCCATAATACCTAACTCTCTAGGTTTATATAAGTAAAATGTATCCTGTACATAGACATGACCAATTGCTCTCCAAACATCTCTGATGTATAACTTCTACTCACTCGTCCCTTATGGGTTATTTTTTTTTCCTTTTCTTTCAAACAAGAACCATCCTCATGTTGTACAAAAACTATTATTTGTGTGTGTGTGTGTGTGTGTGTGTGTGTGTGTGTGTGTGTGTGTGTGTGTGTGTGTGTGTGTGTGTGTGTGTGTGTGTGTGTGTGTGTCTGTGTCTGTGCATATACCTATAATGTTAATCGACAATCTTGATGAATTTTAAATCTGTCTGGTGTTTACAGCACATAACTTAGTCTGGGATCTCCTAACTAGCTGCTTCCTATAGTCCAGGATCTCAGCTTTCATTGCCTACTGGGTGAGTGAGCAAATCATTTCGCCAGACATTGGTCTGGGGCAGTTGGGAGGTGGACAGGAGGTGAGTATCCCCCTATGTTACTACACTCATGTGTAATAGCTGTAATTCTAACTATGTCATTGTCCATAACCCCAACCCTGTACAGTGTCATAGGAAAAAAACTTTTCCTACATAACTACTACACAAAATACACAAACACACCCCCCCACCCAGATACATCAAATAGCCACACATGCACAGCTATAAATATATTCCCTTATCTAGACACTACCAGCCCCAATGCCAAAACCTATGGTATATCCAAAAAGTGTTGGCATTAGTAAACAACTCCACTTACCTGCATGCAAACAAGCAAACCTCACATACCATACAGAAAGTCAATGTTACAAGCATCAACTTTTTTGGCATTTTAACACACACAAATTCAAAAAAATATATACATATACATCAGTTCATTTAGGTGATATTAATTGATTCAATATCATAAATTGTAACTGCCGTGATTTAATAGGTGTTACAACACATGCTAAGCATCACCACACTTACACAGATACGCAACAATCACAACACAGCTTTTCAACTTATCAGTCTAAACTCCTTCTATTGCTGGGAATTGACAGTAGAAATTTGGCTAGGCAGTTTATATTAAAATGTGGTCATTTAATGGGAAGGGGGTCTGCAGTAACAAATAATGATAATATAATCTTGAGAATCAGGGGAGATTACAGATCATATCAACATAAAGTAACTACATTACATAGAAGCTATACCCTTGTCAATCTCTGCATGATAAACCAACAACTGCATATGGTAAATGGTGCAGTCAAACAATCTAAAGTCAGAACAGTGATGGATACTCTGCAGTGCTGGAGATGTCAGAATTCTCAGTGGAGATACTGGATTTTGCTTATCTTTTTTCAAGGAGACCCCTGTACTGCAGCAGTATGTGCAGAACATAGTCCACATAAAGTATGTAGTATTTTTAATGTGTATAAGATAATACACTTTGTTTAATCCATAGTGGTGCAGCGGTAGAGTTGTTGCCTCACAGCAAGAGGTTCTCCCATTCGATTCTCAGCTAGTGTGCGGGGAGTGCCTTCTGTGTGGAGTCTGCATGTTCTCCCCGTGGGTCGAGTGGCGTTCCGAAAGTCATGCGTGAATGGGCGTGCCTTCGTTGAAGGTTGGGCATTGAGCTGGCAACTCGGTACTGTGAAAATCTACTGCCAATCATTAGTGGACCGGAGTTCCGCTGTGGCGACCCCTAACCAGGAAAAGCCGAAAGACAACAACAACAACATAAGATAATACACTTTGTCTTTTTAAATGCTGTTACAGTTTTATGCATTTTTTACAAAGAAACTATTATCCATAATATTTTGAATTTGTACTATCTTGTTCCCATTAACTACATCAAATATCACAATATAGTATGCATTTTAATAACCAGTCACTCTGTAAATCATGGCAACAAGTTTTTACAGTAAGGCTTTGAAGTGGGTTTTAATATTTGACCCAAGCTTTTGCTTTCATCCAGTAACAGTATATGAAAAGCAGTTTTATAGTGTATCAGGTTTGTTTCAAACAAAACACACAAACTTTAATCAGTTCTGAAAACAAACATACAATATGACCATAAGACTGATGTATTTAGGCAAACAAGTCCAAATGTTGAATCTAAGTAGGAGTAGTCATGGAATTAGCTCATTTGGCAACAGATGACAACACAGATCTCTTCTCTTTCTGTCCAATGCAACTGTTTCACAGATGTTGCCAGAGAAGACAAGGAACACACAATTAAGTACATATGTAATGGAGGCATGCCAACCATCTCCTGTTCATTAACTTACAGAAGGACTGGCCACCAGATCAGAATTGTAAGAAATGCCTTTATTTCACTAAATCCAGGGAATCCCTTGCATACCTTTCAGTGCTCCTGATGCCTAATAGTTTCTCATTTTCATGTGTAATACAGCTTTATCTAGTACTATCTTCCTGAACCTGATTTTGTGTTCAGGGCTACCCCACAATGAGCACACAAATTCTGAATATTTTAAGCAATGCAACAGTAGCAGCATTTATATATTTATATTTATTTATTTCTCTCTTTCTTTCTCATATATGTATATGTATATATGTACTTGTATATATGATATACATGTATATATACACACACATATATACATACCCATATACATATACACACATACACATGCAAAAATGAGCACAGTTACATGTGTATGTGTATGAACATGCGCACACACACACACACACACACACACACACACACACACACACACACACACATATATTATATCCACCATTGTTTTCTTTGCTGATAGACTTTGTAAGGTTCTTGGTGGTAGCAAGCTGAGTGAGGAAGCCAATACTTCCCTATCCCCCAGTAATAGTATCTAGCTCATCCTTTAGGATACCTAGGTACTCCAATACATGTTTAGACATATAATCCCTCACATGTACCATGGACCTGCCAAGGGTTCTTTTTCAAGTGGGCTGTGCCTAGTATACCTCCCATGTGATGTACTCAGGGTACATCTTCATAGGATGCCCATACCACTTCATTTGACTCCCTCAACCTGGAGTAGTTCAGCACTTTGAGGTCCTCCCAGATTACTGAGCTCCTTGCTGTATCACAGACAGTGAGTCCAGCTGCCTTGTGAAGGAACCTCATTATTGCCGCTTCTGTCCACAATCACATCCTTTCGAAAATGGGTGAGAATGGAAGCATAAACCTACAGGTAAAATGAAAGCCGCATCATATATATTTCAGCTACTCTTGAATATCACAGTCAAGTACATTGTCTGCAGTACTTCTATCCCCACACCAATTCACTGGTCACTCTCCCTATTGCCTTTGCCCTCACTCATGAATAAAAGCAAGAAACTCCATCTTGGGTTGCTGCTCACCAATCACCCAGAGATCATAGTCCACTATTTTCCAGGCCAGAACTATGACCTCTGATTAGAAGATCCTGATTTTTATCCTGTCCACTTCACATTTAACAGCAGATCCCTCCATTGCATCCCGAGGATCACAGTGTCATAAGGATAAGAGGACAACATCATATTTAAACAACAAATAGACAGTTCCCACATCACCATATCATATTCTATGTGCCCTGAATGTAAGACAGTTCCCACATCTCCATATCATATTCTATGTGCCCCAAATGTATTCCACTTAATACTTAATAACTTCCCTAAAAAAAGGGTCTGAATGATGAAAAACAGTGGACCTGGAACTCAATATTATTGTAGCTCTTCCTATAATATATTCCCGGTTAAACAGTCATATGTTTTGTCCAGGTCCACAAAAACATAAATAGACAATATTTAGAGAAATCCCATGACCCCAGAAAGATACAGTATATACAAGGAAAAGTAAAGTTTATCCACTTTAACACTTAGGCAGAAAGAAGGAATACTCTGGAACAAACTACCCATTCATGTCAAACAAAGCTCCTCATTGGCCCTCTTTAAGAAAAATCTTGACAACTGTATGGGAAATAGAAAATTCACCCCGGGAATCACTTCTGCAGCACTGCTTGACAGGGGCACAAGAAAATAATTTCCTTGGGTGGCGAAAGCCAGGGAACCTTTTTGGCTAGGCTTATATAGGCCCCAGGGCCGATAGCCTAGTAGCTACCTATGAACCTATAAAAGCAAGACTGGATGTTGGGCCATGTGAAGGGACTAAATGCTGAAATGCTGTCCTGTATCTGGACAGTAAATTAAGCAAGTCTAAATAGCACATGAGCTACAAAAACAATTTGAACTTTTGCAAAACTATGTGGGAGAAATGCAAAAAAATAATACAGAAGAAAACTTAAGAAATTAAAATGTTGCAAACTACTGTAGACAGCTTGTTATGTAATAGAGAGAATAAATTTGGACCCATTACAAGGCAATCTGAATGCAAGGTAAGAAAAAAAGAAATTGAAAGGCAGATTCACCTTAAAGCTTATTGGAAACCTGGACTCAATCGGACTTGCTCCATTAAGAGCAAACATGAGTTAAAGAAGCTGGACCATAATAACTTAACTTTTACTGATGGCAACCCTTTTTTTTCCTCTTTTTCATGGCTATGCATGAT